>NC_036840.1:32074701-32121360 GCF_002910315.2 Salvelinus sp. IW2-2015
ACTTAACACACACATGTAACTCCAAGTCAATCCCACTTCGTGAAATCAAACTGTCCACTTAGGAAGCAACACTGATTGACAAATAAATTTCACATGCTGTTTGTGCAAATGGAATAGACAAAAGGTGGAAATTATAGGCAATTAGCAAGACACCCCAATAAAGGAGTGAATTGCAGGTGTGACCACAGACCACTTCTCAGTTCCTATGCTTCTGGCTGTGTTTTGGCCACTTTTTGAATGCTGGCGGTGCTTTCACCCTAGTGGTAGCATGAGACGGAGTCTTCAACCCACACAAGTGGCTCAGGTAGTGCAGCTCATCCAGGATGGCACATCAATGCGAGCTGTGGCAAGAAGGTTTGCTGTGTCTGTCAGCGTAGTGTCCAGACATGGAGGCGCTACCAGGAGACAGGCCAGTACATCAGGAGACGTGGAGGAGGCCTTAGGAGGGCAACACCCCAGCAGCAGGACCGCTACCTCCGCCTTTGTGCAAGGAGGAGCACTGTCCAGAGCCCTGCAAAATGACTCAGCAGGCCACAAATGTGCATGTGTCTGCTCAAACGGTCAGAAAAAGACTCCATGAGGGTGGGTAGGAGGGCCCGACGTCCACAGATGGGGGTTGTGCTTACAGCCCAACACCGTGCAGGGACGTTTGGTATTTTCCAGAGAACACCAAGATTGGCAAATTCGCACATGGCGCCCTGTGCTCTTCACAGATGAAAGCAGGTCACACTGAGCACATGACAGCATGTGACAGACGTGACAGAGTCTTTGTGACGCCAATGGAGAACGTTCTGCTGCCTGCAACCATCCTCCAGCATGACCGGCTTTGGCGGTGGGTCCAGTCATGGTGTGGGGTGGCATTTCTTTGTGGGGCCGCAACGCCTCCATGTGCTCGCCAGAGGTAGCCTGTAGCTGCATTAGTACCGAGATGAGATCCTCAGAGCCCTTGTGAGACCGAATATGCTGACACATGCACATTTGTGGGCCTGCCTGGAGGTCATTTTGGCAGGGCTCTGGCAGTGCTCCTCCTTGCACAAAGGCGGAGGTAGCGGTCCTGCTGCTGGTGTTGTTGCCCTCCTACGGCCTCCTCCACGTCTCCTGATGTACTGGCCTGTCTCCTGGTAGCGCCTCCATGCTCTGGACACTACGCTGACAGACACAGCAAACCTTCTTGCACAGCTCGCATGATGTGCCATCCTGGATGAGGCTCACTACCTGAGCCACTTGTGTGGGTTGTAGACTTCCGTCTCATGCTACCACTAGGGTGAAAGCACCGCCAGCATTCAAAAGTGACCAAAACATCAGCCAGGAAGCATAGGAACTGAGAAGTGGTCTGTGGTCACCACCTGCAATTCACTTCTTTATTGGGGGTGTCTTGCTAATTGCCTATAATTTCCACCTTTTGTCTATTCCATTTGCACAACAGCATGTGAAATTTATTGTCAATCAGTGTTGCTTCCTAAGTGGACAGTTTGATTTCACAGAAGTGTGATTGACTTGGAGTTACATTGTGTTGTTTAAGTGCTCCCTTTATTTTTTTGAGCAGTGTATATGGATGAGCAATGACAGAGCGGCATAGGCAAGATGCAATAGATGGTATAAAATACAGCGTGTGTATGTGTATATATACAAGATATGTAAACATTAAAGTGACTAGTGATCCATTTATTAAAGTGGCTAAAGATTTAAGTCTGTATGTAGGCAGCAGCCTCTCTGTGTTAGTTATGGCTGTTTAACAGTCTGATGGCCTTGAGATAGAAGCTGTTTTTCAGTCTCTCGGTCCCAGCTTTGCCATTTGACTTTCTACTGCTAATGTATTCATAAATAAACAGACCCAACTGTTGCGTCATGGGAACAGTCAGGACATGCATGTAAAAATGGCATGCAAATTCACATAGAAATGTAATGTATAGAACACACTCCATTACCCTGCTTTATGGAACAGAGAACAGACTTTGAACTACAGTGTATGACAAGGACGCATGTGAACAGGATTGACACAAGGCCATTGTTTATTTTGAGTATAGAATTATCGACATAATCTTGGATCATCATATTCTGACAAGCACGAGTCTGACGGTGGGGAACCAGTCGTCAGGTGCCAAGATCTGGCTGAGCGTTGTGGCACTGGTGCCCAACGGATCGGTTGAGGGAGAACTCAGCGAAGTGATGGGCCTCACCAGTGAGTATGGACAGATGATAATGGTGTAAGGTGAAATTGCCCCTGGACACACTGATCGGGGGTCAGTTTTGCATTTTCCCCACTAATGGTTAAGGTTGGGGGAGGCAAAGCTGATCCTAGACCTGTACCTAGGGGAAACTTCTCGCCGGAGCGACGATAATGAGGCATTAGTTCATTGAGAGGGTGGTTGATTGGGTGGTGGATTTATTGGGTGGTGGATTTATTGGGTGGTGGATTTATTGGGTGGTGGATTTATTGGGTGGTGGATTTATTGTGTAGTGGATTTATTGGGTAGTGGATCTATTGGGTACTGGATGTATTGGGTGGTGGATTTATTGGGTGGTGGATTTATTGGGTGGTGGATTTATTGGGTGGTTGATTGGGTAGTGGATTTATTGGGTGGTGGATTTATTGGGTGGTGGATTTATTGGGTGGTGGGTTTATTGGGTGGTGGATTTATTGGGTGGTTGATTGGGTAGTGGATTTATTGGGTAGTGGGTTGATTGGGTGGTTGATTGGGTAGTGGATTTATTGGGTAGTGGATTTATTGGGTAGTGGATTTATTGGGTAGTGGATTTATTGGGTAGTGGATTTATTGGGTGGTTGATTTATTGGGTAGTGGATTTATTGGGTAGTGGATTTATAGGGTAGTGGATTTATTGGGTAGTGGATTTATTGGGTAGTTGATTGGGTAGTGGATTTATTGGGTAGTGGATTTATTGGGTAGTGGATTTATTGGGTAGTGGATTTATTGGGTGATTTATTGGGTAGTGGACAGTATTTTTGTGAATGGTGTATAATAACTGTATATTATCATAGCAATAGCCTAATCATTTCACACTACCATTATTATTCTCAATTTGTCACTTTTATATCTTTCTCTTGTCTCACGTTCATCCTTCTCTTTCCCTTTCTCCCCCATAGCTCCAGGTGAAGTTAACTTACTGCTGCTGGTCATTTCTGAGGACACCATCAATGTGTCCTGGAAATATCCTCAGGGAAACTACGAGATATTCAGTGTTCAGCTCAACCTAACCGCCTCTAAAAAAGAAGTGAAAACAGAGAATACAACTGCCAGTCAACTCTCATTCACCGACCTAAAGGCAGGAGCTGAATATACAGTGACAGTCACCACTCTGAATGGGTATCTCAAGAGTGACCCAGTGAGCAAAACTAATTTCACTCGTGAGTTACTAGTTAATCTTTCTCTCTTTGAATAGATGAACACATTCCATCAATATTGATACATAGCAGTACTATAAAAATACAAGAAAGACATTTTGACTTTTTATTGTTGACATCTAGTCAATATTATTCTTACCCATGTACAGTACATTGTCAAAGGGAAACAGCTGATGTGAATTTCAAAAGCTTTTGACCTTTGAGAGGTTTTGCACTTTGAGATGTATGATTTTCCCTTATACCTTTAAGTCACTCCTCTCTCTACCGTTCTTCCCTGTCTCCTTCCCTTAGTTCCTCTCCCACCGCAATCAGCCAAAATCGATTTCTTCAATAAGAGTCATGTCACCCTGTCATGGAAAGCCCCCGTGGCATCCCAAGGTGTAGAAGTAAAGTACCTGGTGAAATACTTATCTGACTTCTGGAATGAAACGCAGACGAAGGAGACAAACGCCACCAACTATACATTTAATGAGTTGCATGCTGGAACCAATTACACCTTCGAAGTACGAGTGACGGCAGGAACCCAGGAAAGCCAGCCCATCCAAACATCACAGAACACAAGTAAATTACTCACCACATCAGACATATTTACATGTTGTTGAAATATCTTGCTAACATATCTAATAATGATCGGTGACAATGTTTGTTGTGGGTGACCTTTCTTCATCACATCTTAACTCACATGGGTCTCTCTCTGGGTCTCTCTCTCGCTCTCTCTCTCTCTTTCCCTTCTCTCCCCCCCTCTCTCTGCCAGCTGCTACGGTGAGAGTTCAAACTATGACTATGGCGTGTTCCTCCAGCGAACCTTCCATCTGTGAGGATAGCGGCACACAGAGAGGGGTCCTGCAAAATGTGAGGTCATCACAACATCCTCCAATCACAGTACATTCATCACCAGATCCTCCAATCACGTTACATTCATCACCACATCTTCCAATTACATAACATTCATCACCACATCCTCCAATCACATTACATGTAGTCATTTTTAGCAGCTGCTCCTATCCAGAGCCACATACAATGAATTGGTAAAACAACCACATAGCAGGATAATTGCAATAAATATTTTTGTAAAAAGCTGCAATGAGCAACAGTAGTTAGTGAAAATATAGAGTAAAATACGTACAGAAGTTCAGTGTCAGATGTTTTCCCCCATCACATACCGAATAAATCAAATGGAATATATTGTCTTACACGTTGAATACAAAACTAGTTTTTTTCTGTATTTTTATGTCTGTACTTTTTTTTGTTACAGTTGAAGAGCCATTTCCGCAAGTGTTTCAGCAAGATGGAAAATGGCATTTTTGTTGATAATGTGTTCTGGGAACTGGAGTGGCGAGAGGCATAATCACACACACACACACACACACACACACACACTTGTACAGATCATCTATTCAATATAATTTTTTTGTCAAGATTAAGATTAATTGTATTTTGATAATAAAAAAATTATAACAATAGATAAATGAAGAGTTAGATGCATGCCAAGAATGTATGTGTTTTGAATTTCTTGTCTTGTCTATACTTGTCTTGCTTGTTTTCAGGATATGATATATGTTTTACAAATGCATTTTAGTAAGGTATTTTCTCTGACCAAATTACTGAATAAAAGTCTGACTGTCTTGGTGTGCATTATATATATATTTTTACTAGTGTTTTCTTTAAAACTAGGTTTTTGCATTTCGATCAAGAAGGCACCTGATGCTCAGGACGAATATGTGTTGGAAGTTGGTTAT
This sequence comes from Salvelinus sp. IW2-2015, assembly GCF_002910315.2. Taxonomy (NCBI): domain Eukaryota; kingdom Metazoa; phylum Chordata; class Actinopteri; order Salmoniformes; family Salmonidae; genus Salvelinus; species Salvelinus sp. IW2-2015. Next base: position 32,079,805 of record NC_036840.1, read on the forward strand.
TCAACTTAACTGGAGACCCCCAGCAAGCATGTGACATAATAGTTTTTTAATTGTTTTTATTTGTAATTGGTCAGCCATGTTAGGCGGGGCAGTGGATTACTTTTGTATGGTTGCTCAATGTTGAAGATTAAATTGTATCCACTCAGATCCGTTGAGGTCCTTCCTATAGGTAGTTGTTATAGTTAATTACTATAGCTGTCTATTAATATAGCTATGTATCTATTGTAATGGACAGCTGTAGTAAAATGGCTATAGTGCGAGGTAGAACCTTCAGAATAAGCTGGCTTGTGGCTTGCTGACACCTGTCTCCTGTTTGAGAGACAAGGCAACCTCCAGAGTATTTGACATAATGCGCGCTGATGGGAATAGTCTAAAACCGGAATAGAAACAGGAAGAAATGTGATAAACGTGATACAGCCTCTTTGCTGTTATGTTTGTGTATCACATCAGGCTGTGTTTGGGAGTCGACTGTAAGAAGGAAGAGATTGGAACGGCGAAGCATAGGGTCCAGACAGCAACATAGGTTGACCCCCTTCTAGACAGTAGACACTTTTGGCAAATACATATGTCAAAGAAGAAAATGCTTTAAAAAAAAATTGCATAACCTAATTTGTTGAAAAGGGTTGTTCAAAAGATACTAAACACTGGTGCACATATTTGTGTCTGTCCCATTTCATAGAGGAAGAGGAGACAAAAAAAGTTGGGAGGATAGCAAAGGAGAAGAGGGCAAGGGACATGTAATCCTCCACGCTGTGTCACAGGTTGTGCTGTCTGGTTGTCTGCTTTCCAACAGAGACAGGGAGACAAATTCACCTTTCATCAGCACAATAATCCAAAACACAAGGCCAAATATACACGAACGTTGCTTACCAAGACGACATTGAATGTTCCAGTTTTGATTTAAATCGGCTAAAAAATCTATAGCAGTCTAAAATTGCCGTTTAACAATGATCAACAACCAACTTGACAGAGTTTGTAGAATTTTCAAATGAATCATGTGCAAATATTGTACAATCCAGGTGTGCAAAGCTCTTAGAGACTTACCCAGAAAGACTAACAGCTTTAATCGATGCCAATGTAATTCTAACATGTATTGACTCAGGGGTTGTGAATACTTTTGTTAATGAGATATTTCTGTAATTCATGAAAATAAAAATGGGTGAGAAACGATCTATTTAATCCATCTTGAATTCAGGCTCTAGAAAATGTGGAATAAGTCAAGGTGTATGAATACTTCCCGAAGGCACTGTGAGAATCAATACATATATATATAAAAAAGTGTTTTATTTGTTCAGTAGTTTTTTTTAAACAAATTTCCTTCCACTTAGTTGATTAAAAAAAAATGTAATCCCACCTTGTAACACAACAAAATATGGAAAAATTAAAGGGTTGTGAACACATTCTGAAGGCAATGTACAATGCGATCAATCTATCTCGGATGAGTTAGTTGACTATTATGATCTATTGACTCAATGTCAAAGTACATTGTCAATATACAATTGAAGTCGGAAGTTTACATACACCTTAGCCAAATACATTTAAACTCAGTGTTTCACAATTCCTGACATTTAATCATAGTAAAAATTCCCTGTCTTAAATCAGGTAGGATCACCACTTTATTTTAAGGATGTGAAATGTCAGAAAAATAGAAGGATTTATTTCAGCTTTTATTTCTTTCATCAAATTCCAAGTGGGTCAGAAGTTTACATACACTCAATTAGTATTTGGTAGCATTGCCTTTAAATTGTTTAATTTGGGTCAAACGTTTTGGGTAGCCTTCTCACAATAAGTTGGGTGAAATTTGGCACATTCCTCCTGACAGAGCTCGTGTTTGTAGGCCTCCTTGCTTGCACATGCTTTTTCAGTTCTGCCCACAAATTTTCTATATGATTGAGGTCAGGGCTTTGTGATGGCTACTCCAATACCTTGACTTTGTTGTCCTTAAGCCATTTTGCCACAACTTTGGAAGTATGCTTGGGGTCATTGTCCACTTGGAAGACCCATTTGCAACCAAGCTTTAACTTCCTGACTGATGTCTTGAGATGTTGCTTCAATATATCTACATAATTTTCCTCCCTCATGATGCCATCTATTTTGTGAAGTGCACCAGTCCCTCCTGCAGCAAAAGGCACCCCACAACATGATGCTGCCACACCCCGTGCTTCACGGTTGGGATGGTGTTCTTCGCTTGCTCCCCTTTTTCTCCAAACATACGATGGTCATTATGGCCAAACAGTTGTTTCATCAAACCAGAGGACATTTCTCCAAAAAGTACGAACTTTGTCCCCATGTGCAGTTGCAAACCGTAGTCTGGCTTTTTTGTGCGGTTTTGAAGCAGTGGCTTCTTCTTTGCGTGTCGTGGTAATTTCCTGTATTACTCAATGATGAGAGAGCAAACCACACACAAGTCAGAGTTATATTATAAAGTCCATCTTTAATTATATATGAGCTTCACCATAGCCCTTTTTGACTCTCAGATCAATTCAGTGTCTATAAATAGATTCTCTGAGAGTTCCTACAAAAACATTCTTAGTATAATTTATAGCCAAGACACACCCCTCTCAACTTACATGACGAATAACAGATCTTAGGAACATTACAAAGAACCTTTTACTTGAAAGAGGAGTATCCCATCCAGATAGCATTAGCTATAAATTATCRTTCAGTTTGGTCTCYTWARACGAGATTCWAATCTCGTTCTTGGTACCACTTAGGACCAAAACATTACCTCATCCAATGGCATATAKCAATTGTCAATTCTAGATACGCCCATCTCAAATRCACCCCCTCCTGGACAAGATCAGAAAAGACAGTGAGCCTCTTAGGTCATATACTAGGTCAAGATAAGGGCAACCTCAGAGGGGACATACAATAGTTACAGACACATTCCCATAAGGAGACAAGCCTCCATTCTGTCCTCCTCCCCTTCTGATATTCTTCATAGCATCACATGGTTTAACAGATACATTGACATATGAAGACAAGCCTGACCTCTCCCCTCTCTGGGCCCCAAGTGACTAAGCCCTAGCTGAGAAGGGATAACTGAAACTGCCAACAGTATAGTCCAAAAGAAGACATTCTAATGACCAGAATAAAATAAAACAAATTATTTATCTATGTTACCTAACTAATTCTGATTCAGCCACAACAGCGGCCTTTCAGGTTATGTTGATATAGGACTCGTTTTACTGTGGATATAGATACATTTGTACCTGTTTCGTCCAGCATCTTCACAAGGTCCTTTGCTGTTGTTCTGGGATTGAATTGCACCTTTCGCACCAAAGTACGTTCATCTCAAGGAGACAGAACGCGTCTCCTTCCTGAGCAGTATGAATACTGCGTGGTCCCATGGTGTTTAAACTTGCGTACTATTGTTTGTACAGATGAACGTGGTACCTTCAGGCGTTTGGAAATTGCTCCCAAGGATGAACCAGACCAGAACCAGAATTTTTTTTCTGGGGTCTTGGCTGATTTCTTTTGATTTTGCCATGATGTCAAGCAAAGAGGCACTGAGTTTGAAGGTAGGCCTTGAAATACATCCACATGTACACCTCCAATTGACTCAAATTATGTCAAGTAGCCTAACAGAGGCTTCTAAAGCCATGACATCATTTTCTGGAATTTTCCAAGCTGTTTAAAGGCACAGTCAACTTAGTGTATGTAAACCTCTGACCCATTGGAATTGTGATACAGTGAATTGTAAGTGAAATAATCTGTCTGTAAACAATTTTTGGAAAAATCACTTGTGTCATGCACAAAGTAGATGTCCTAACCGACTTGCCAAAACTATAGTTAACAAAACATTTGTGGAGTGGTTGAAAAACAAGTTTTAATGACTCCAAACTAAGTGTATGTTAACTTCCGACTTCAACTGTAGGTCCAGTAGCCAACCAGTTTTGATGACTGTGACCTTGTTCTTCTTTTCGTGATTCCTATAAACCTAGTCTTCCAAACCAAAACCAACAGAACATGCTTCTTGAGACCACTTCTTATGTGGTATCGTATGCTTAAACTATTCTGTCCCTGTCTGCCTCATATACCATTCCTCTCCCCCATCGTGTAGTTCCCAGATGTGTCCAGAGCGGTGGCTGTGGTGGCTGCAACTTCTTCTCTGTGGGTCTGGAGGAGAACAGGAAGTGGAGGGAAAGCTCAGAGATCTGTCAGCAGCCCAGCTGCCATAAAGGACCACACTGAGATGGTAGGAAGAAGGAGAGAGGGGTAAAAAAGAGAGAGTGTGTGTGAGAGAGCAAAAAGATGCAACAGATTGAGGTAGATATTTTATTAGTGTGATCCTCAGAGAGAGAAGAGTGAGGAAGAATGAGATGAGAGATCAGGGTTGTTGACAGATACATATAGTTGGTACCAGAGCTATACAGTATACTGTGTGTGGTACCAGATACATATAGTTGGTACCAGAGCTATACAGCGCGCACACACACCCACGCACACACACACACACACACACAACAACCACACACACACACACACACCAACACACAAACACACCACACACCACACACACACCCCACACACACACACAGGAAGGATTTAGACCCCTTGACTTTTTCCACATTTTGTTAGGTTACAGCCTTATTCTAAAATTGATCGTTTTTCCCCCCCTCGTCAACCTACACACAATACCCCATAATGACAAAGCAAAAACAGTTTTTTATACATTTTTGCAAATGTATAAAAGAAAAAAACGTTAATATCACATTTACATAAGTATTCAGACCCTTTACTCAGTACTTTGTTGAAGCACCTGTCGTGTCTTTGCTGTCATTAAATTGAAGACTTATAGTTTTTATCAAAGATTCTCTGTAATTAGTTATTACGCGATCAACTAAATAATAACGTAACTAATTAACTAGGAATTTGGGGGTACCAGGGAAAGTAGTCAGATTACAAAGTTATAATTTCCCAATATAACCTTTCAGATATTTTCATATCTGATCAATAGTCTTCTGATTAATGATTTATTTATTTTACCTCATTCCAAACGTCGTAAATTGTTGGTTATCTGCACGAACCCAGTCTTCACTATGAGTCATCCGTACATCAATTGTCTTAAATCATTTATTTATTACTAACTAAGTAATTCACAGAAATGCATAAACAAACAAACAAACTTAAAATGGTTACATGAAATGATGGGAGAAATATGCCCTAGTGGGCTGAACCGGCATGGCGGCTTGTTAGACAAAGGGAAAATTGGGGTCAACTAAGAAGTCACTACAGAGTTCATAATTATAACAATTGACATGCTAATCCTTTACACATGAACGCTCACTCATTCGGGAACAATTGCAATCAATATATATATATTTACGCTCAGTGTGTCGTCTTGATCGCTGGAGAAAAGTTAGTTTCTGTTGGAGTTTCTTCTGTCTCTGTCTTGGTTATTGTGGATAGTTCAGAGTGACATTCGTTATAGAATGGGTGTTTCGGCGGTTGTCGTTCTTCGCGTTCAATGATACCGAATTCCTAGCTGCAGACTAGTAGTCAATATCAAAGACTTGTTCTTATTCTGTCGGTATAGTCTTTGAGTTTAACCACGTGGTGTGGTTAAACGATTCAGCACTGGTACACAACCTTCGTTCTCCTCCTATGGAGAAAAACATGGTCTCCTGATAATTTCTCAGAGTTGGGTTTTTATTCGGATTGCAGAGAGGGGCTGTCCCAGGATGTCTGACCCAACTGGCTCAGGGGCGGGTCCTCGGATTTAGTTCAAATCAAAAGGGATTTGTATTTTTCTTCATTAAACAGTCCAAAATCATATTACACAATTATACAAACAGTATCATACTCACTCATTCATTTTATACAACAATCAGATGTAAACCCCATATCTGAGGTTATTATATAAACAGCGGTATGGTAATGTAGCCACACAGTCTCCCATGAGTTTCCCACGTCGTGACAAACCGACATGTTAATAGCTGGAATCTTCACCGATCTTTTATACTTTTCCCGGAACATGAAATCTGTTCGTACCTCAAGCTCTGTGAGGTGGAAGAAATCTCCTTTGTCCTGAAAGTTTACCCTCTCTCTAATACTGTTTGGCCATGAGGAGATTCTCAGGAATTTACGACGTCTCTCTGTGACCACAGCGTGGGTTGAAGGAGGAAAGGGGGAGGCAGGGAGTGGCAGGGAGAGGGGAATGGGCTTTATGTACCTAAACAGGCAACGTCATGACACACCTTTGGTAGCGATTACAGCGCCTCGGGTCTTGGCACACCTGTATGGCACACAAGCTCTTTCAGGTTGGATGGGGAGTGTCGCTGCACAGCTATTTCCAGGTCTCTTCAGAGATGTTTGATCGGGTTCAAGTCCGGGCTCTCGCTGGGCCACTCAAGGACATTCAGAGACTTGTCCCGAAACCACTCCTGCGTTGTCTTGGCTGTGTACTTAGGGTCAATGTCCTGTTGGAAGGTGAACCGTCACTCCAGTCTGAGGTCCTGAGTGCTCTGGGGCAGGTTTTCATCAAGGATCTCTCTGTACTTAGCGCCGTTCATCTTTCCTTCGATCCTGACTAGTCTCCCAGTCCCTGCCGCTAAAAAACATCCCCACGGCATGATGCTGTCACCACCATGTTTCACCGCAGGGATGGGGTCAGGTTTCCTACAGACATTACGCTTGGCATTCAGGCCAAAGAGTTCAATCTTGGTTTTATCAAACCAGAGAATCTTGTTTCTCATGGTCTGAGTCTTTAGGTGCCTTTTGGCAAACTCCAAGCGGGCTGTCCGTTGCCTTTTACTGAGGAGTGGCTTCCGTCTGGCCACTCTACCATAAAGGCCTGATTGGATATGTGATAACCTTCCAGAAGGACACCAAAGAGGAACTCTGGAGCTCTGTCAGAGTGACCATCGGGTTCTTGGTCACCTCCATGACAAAGGCCATTCTCCCTAGATTGCTCAGTTTGGTCGGGCGGCTAGCTCTAGGAAGAGTCTTGGTGGTTCCAAACTTCTTCTATTTAAGAATCATGGAGGCAACTGTGTTCTTGGGGACCTTCAATGCTGCAGAAATGTTTTGGTACCCTTCCCTAGATCTGTGCCTCAACAGAATGCTGTCTCGGAGCTCTACAGACAATTCTTTGGACTTCATGGCTTGGTTTTTGCTCTGACATGCTCTGTCAACCGGGGGACCATTATATAGACAGGTGTGTGCCATTCCAAATCATGTCCAATCAATTGAATTTACCACAAGTGGACTCCAATGAAGTGGTAAAAACATCTCAAGGATGATCAATGGAAACAGGATGCAGCTGAGCTCAATTTCATGTCTCATAGCAAAGGGTCTGAATACAGGACAACGACCCTAAGCAGACAGCCAAGACAACACAGGAGTGGCTTCGGGACAAGTCCCTGAATGTTCTTGAGATCCAGCCAGAGCCCCGGACTTGAACCCGATCAAACATCTCTGGAGAGACAGCTCAAGGACAGAACTACATGTAATGTGACCTTGGTATGCACCATGACCATCACCACTATAAACTGTCAATAAATGGTTGGATAAAGATAAGCTAAAGGACATATACATGAGTCTAGGGCTGTCCCTGACTAAAAAAAATCTTGTTGAACCGAAAGTCGTCTGTTCTTTCGATCAATTTATTGAACATTTTTAAACTTGTATTTTTCCGTATATAGACATATGTTTGAATAAAAACAACTTTATTCATTGAGCTTGTCTGATGCTTAAAGCTTACAGTTTGATGAAATAAGACAAATGCATCGAGAGTGTGCCACGAGATATAGATATAAAGAAGAAAAAACCTTAACTGTTCTCATGCTGGCTTTCACAGATTCTGATGTTACTCTCCTGAAGTTGCCGGTGGTAGGCTACACGTGGAGTCGGCAACCTTTCTCATGTGGAATGACAATTTATTTGACCATTTCTACCAATCTGTGTGCCAGTTATGGTTTTTATATGCACATTCTCATTAAACAGTCTTCATATCTCAAAATCATTGCAATGTGTTTAATCAAAATTCTATCCAAATCTAAATTAAAATGATAAACCTAAAAAGTTACTTTGCCAAATATGTAAAAATAGCCTACATAGAGCCAAGAAATAAAAATATTGCTATTTGCACAAGGGATAAGAAGCAGTGCTTGACTTTGGCAGGAGCTCACCAGAGCGGARTACTCTCACCTCAAATGTTCTACTGCTTGAGCTCCTGTTCCTCTTATTAGCTCAAAATTATTGTAGAGCTCCTGCACCTACATATAAACAGTACCAGCACCCAAAATGAGAACCGGAACCTATTTCAGTCCAAGTCAAGCACTGATAAGAAGTAATCAGGTAGGCCTATTTTATGAAGTTTCCACCGGATCAAATCATGACATTTTTCCCTTTCACGCTGAGTTGTTATGGAAAGGGAGATAGCTGGAAAGTTTTTCTAATGCATTGAGGAACTGTTGTAATTTTCAATGGATGTAAAAATAGACTTTGTTTGCTGAGCTGAAGAAAACATTACTTTGAGAAGCTCCACAGGTCATTAGCGGTGGGTCATTAAGCCAATCAGAAACACAATCAGATCCCCAAATGGACACATTTTTATGCACCTTTTCAGGTTGGATATTCGCCTGTAGTTTTCCTTACGTCCACCAACAGCAGTTAGGGACCGTCAACATAGTGACAAATTGTAACGGCAGTCTACGTCGTCCTCCTCCTCAGACGAGGAGAGGCGAGAAGGATCAGGGGACCAATGTGCAGCGTGGTAATTAGATATAATGAATTTAATCAAACAAAACACTATACAAAATGACAAAACAAACTAACCGTCACAGTCCCGTGTAGCACCAACACTGACACAGGAACAATCACCCACAAACAAACAGTGAGAACAGCCTACCTTAATATGGTTCTCAATCAGAGGAAACGTCAAACACCTGCCTCTAATTGAGAACCATATCAGGCAACACCTTAAACCCAACATAGAAACACAAAACATAGAATGCCCACCCCAACTCACGCCCTGACCAACTAAACACATACAAAAACAACAGAAAACAGGTCAGGAACGTGACACAAATCCTATTTTTCTAATTTCAATAGCTCTTTAACCATTACTCCTGACACTTTCAAAACAGGTTGTAGCTAACCCGATGGCATAGACACACATTACACACCCTTTAGTTTGTCCATTTTCATCTCACATGGTTTTACAGGAATTTTTCTAAATTTAGAATTTCAATAGCTCCTTGGTCATGTGACCTAGTGACTTCAAACAAGTTTCCGAATGTCCACTCAGTGGGCCTACACATTGCACACGCTTTAGTCTGTCCATTTTCATCTGAAATGGTTTTACATACATTTTTCAAAATGTAACATTTCAATAGCTCCTTGGTCATGTCACCTAATGACTTCAAACAAGGTTCAGAATGTCCACTCAGTGGGCCTACACATTACACACACTTTAGTTTGTCCATTTTCATCTCACATGGTTTTACATACATTTTTCAAAATGTAAAATTTCAAAAGCTCCTTGGTCATGTGACCTAATGTTCGCTGACTACCCTTCTGTATTGCATACTCTTGTTTGTGTACTGTAAAATTACACGGTGTAACGTACATTTTTCATAGTTTCAAATTTGCAGGAGCTCCTTGGTCATGTCAGTTACACACCTAAGAAGCATGCAGTGGATATACACCCATATTGCATAATCTCTAGTCATGTGTCTTCTATATTGTTGTACATTAATATTAGTTTGACAATTAAGGGGTTCAGTCCAGTGTTGTGTTTACCCTTTTCTTTAATATTTATCTATAATAATTGGTAGTTCTAAGTACTTATTTCCCCTGTTTTTTTCCCCCCCATAGTATTTAACAGTGGTACACAATAGGAGAGAGACAGATAATATCTCCTTTTGTCGTTAATATCAACCATAAAGGAAAAGGGCAAAGTACGAGAGTCATGTTATTAATTGTCCAAAGCAGGGATGGAGAGTGAGCTAGTGAGGTAGGCTGCAGTGGGTTTGCTGGTCAATACATATACTGAACATGTAACCACAGTAATGGTGGCCAGTAAATCAATTAATATAAATGTAATATTGACAAATTAAACAGAAATTGTAGACCTTTAATCTTTTTCAACATGTCAACAGACACTGAACTTCAAATAAGTATGAAACATTTCAGTGTTAACTTTCTCTTTATCCCTGGTTGATGTACATGTCAGAGCCTCTTCAGTGTGGATGGGGTATAGCATACCATTTTAAAAACAAAGACAGCACTTCCAGTTTGTGTTCATTACTCTGTTGTACTCTTTTGTCTTCATTCCTAGACACAGCACATGGAACCACCGTTGGCATGCAAAACATTCAATCTAAAACAAACCAAAGCGTAACACGTTATAAATAATATCAAATATCAATGCAGTATGAAGAATGACGAATTAGCCATCCATTGTGTTATATCATAAATTGTCTTACATACCGTCACTGTTAAAGATTATAAACATGTTAAATAAAGTTACTAACCCAGTCAGTCTTTGGGCCACATCCAGGTTCTTTATCAGTGGCACACATGAAGCAGTTGTTGGCTTTGTTGAACTCTGAAATCATAGGCATGAACTGAACATAGGCTGTCCCACACTACTACATAAAAATAAAGAATTTACATTTACTTTGAATTAAATGTCATTAACATACCAGACATTTTAAGTATATCCTCAGCCATTTCTTTTCGCAGTTTCTCTATGTGTTTTTGAATGTTCCACAATACTTTGGGAGGGGATGTATCTACACCAAAAAATAAAATAGAGTTTTGACCTAATTGTCACATAATAGCTAACCATTGTCGTATCTTTGGCTATGCCGGATTAGGTGATATGACATGCTATTCTATAAAATAATTTCTCTGAGGGGGCCTCCCGGGTGGCGCAGTGGTCTAGAGCACTGCATCGCAGTGCTATGCTGCGCCACCAGAGTCTGGGTTCGCGCCCAGGCTCTGTCGCAGCCGGCCGCGACCGGGAGGTCCGTGGGGCGACGCACAATTGGCTTAGCGTCGTCCGGGTTAGGGAGGGTTTGGCCGGTAGGGATATCCTTGCTCATCGCGCTCCAGCGACTCCTGTGGCGGGCCGGGCCAGTGCGCGCTAACCGAGGGGGGCGGGTGCACGGTGTTTCCTCCGACACATTGGTGCGGCTGGCTTCCGGGTTGGAGGCGCGGGTGTTAAGAAGCAGTGCGGCTTGGTTGGGTTGTGCTTCGGAGGGGACGCATGACTTTCGACCTTCGTCTCTCCCGAGCCCGTACGGGAGTTGTAGCGATGAGACAAGATAGTAATTACTAGCGATTGGATACCACGAAAATTGGGGAGAAAAGGGGATAAAATTTAAAATAAAAAAAATAAAAAATAATTTCTCTGTAATTAATATTACCTGGTTAAACTAATCATGTAAATGTAAATAACTAGAAAGTCGGGGCACCACGAAAGAATGTTTATAGGTCCCGTGTGGCTCAGTTGGTAGAGCATGGCGCTTGCAACGCCAGGGTTGTGGGTTCATTCCCCACGGGGGGACCAGGCTGAATATGTATGAACTTTCCAATTTGTAAGTCGCTCTGGATAAGAGCGTCTGCTAAATGACTTAAATGTAAATGTAAATGTATAGAGCTGTTATCTTCCGAATAAACTCTTAAAGACCTGGTAGTCTTTTACATCAGTAGCAGTCAATTATTAATCGTCACCTTATTCAGTCTCATCTGAAAGTTGTAAATTATTGGTTATCTTCACAAACCCTGGCTAACCTGTTGAATCAGCAATCCAAAATTTGGTTTCATTATTTATTTACTAAATACCTAAATAAATCACACAGAATTACATATACAGAGAATGTATCATACATTGATTACAAATTATGTCATAAAGGATAACGTCCCTAGCGGACGGAACAGATATGATTGCTGGTTACACAAAGAAAGGGGGTTGGGTTTTGAATGAAAGAGCGGGAAGACTGAGTAACAAAGGGAGAAGCTATGCTATCGTAAATACAGAATCTTATGCATTCTAAATAACTGCCTATTTGGAGAAAAAGAAATGCAAGGAACATTTACTCTGAGCTGTGCTTCAATAGGTTGGTCGTAGATGGATGGCTGTGTTGCTCAACAGAGATCTTCCTTGTCCTCTGAAGAATGTCTCTGGTGGTAAACTGGATACGTTATAGTATCGTCGTTGTGTGTTAGACTGGATACGTCGTCCGTCCTTTCCTAGCCCACGTTTACAGTTGCTGCGGCTAACTCAATCGGCTAGGAGGTATCACTTCTTTCGTGAATAAGAGTTCAAAGTTCATACCAAGTTGCCATACTTTAAGCTCATGCTATATTCTGGCTGGTATAGTCAAAATTCATCCTTTCGGCGTGTTGATCGTCATCTTCACGTTGAAATTAGATTCTAATTTCGTTAGGTTCTTGTCGTTCAAACAGAGCTCATGCTGAGGTTGGCTTAGTTCTGTAGGTGATCTTGTCCTTTTAACGCAGGGACCGCAAGTCCTCACGTCCTTGGAACAGAATATTTCATTCTCGTCAACGGGTTTATAAAGTGGTGAAGAGAAGGGCGTGTTTCATAGTTTACAACCAATGTCTGTTCACTTGGGCGGGGCCTCTGAGTGAGCAGAGTTTACTCTATGACAAACCAATTCTCTCATTTTAGAAGCTAAAATTACATTTAATCTTTTCACAAATAGTTTCATATTTAAACATTTAAATTGCACAACAATTCCATGTGAATCTGATAACTAGAATGTGTAGACTTTCCAAGATACAGTTTATGTCATACTATCATTAGTAGTAATGTCTCAGACAACAACTGATCTGACATCATATTCATTAAGTACCAACACATATTTTCAACTGGTTGGACTACCGAGATATGGTTCCGTTTCCCACCTTTTGATGTTACCAGACTCTATGTTAACAAAGGCTTTCCAAGAGTCAACTCTATAAAGTAGAGAGAGAGAAAAGGGAAAGGTATTTATGGGGGTCATAAACCTCCCCCAACAGGCCAATGTCATGACACCATTCATTATTGAAAATATAACTATCAAACCTGCATTACAAAGACCACACAGCTGAAGGTGTCCTGCTGCATGGTGTCAGTTATTTCCCCTCCTTTCCACTTTATGTCCACCCAGTCGTCTTTTCCATGGAAGGATCTTCTCATTTTGAAGTATTCTCTTTTTTATGAATGAATACACAAGCCAAATTTGTATGCTGTTTTCCTTATCACTATAATCTAGTAGTAATTTATTAGTAGAGGTAATGTCCTTTATACCCCATTCCACACACAGCCTAAATTATAGGCACTGAACCATTTACAGGACAATAATAAAAGTAGCATATAGGATCCAACACTATCACAGAGTGAATAAATGTAGAGTTGTAGACTTTAAGAAGAAAATATGAAGTGACAGTTTCATCAGTACGTGCTTAAAGAAAGTCATATCACAAAGATCACAGATGACAGCGCCCACCAAATCTATGACAATAGAGAATGAATTGTAAGCACCAAAGTGCGTTTGTCAAAATAATATCTGAAAATGTCAATTGTTGAACATAATACTTCTATTTGCAATAGCAATTTATGATATATGCAGCTGAGGAATATTCCATGTACCAACACTACATGTAGGACGGACATAAGACATTCCCATATACAGTATTTAAAAAAATATTTATTTCACCTTTATTCAACCAGTTGAGCCAGTTGAGAACATGTTCTCATTTACAACCGCGACCTGGTCAAGATAAAGCAAACAGTGTGACACAAACAACAACACAGAGTTACACATGGAATAAACAAACGTACAGTCAATAACACAATAGAAAAGTCTGTATACAGTGTGTGCAAATGAAGTAAGATTAAGGAGGTAAGGCAATAAATAGGCCGTAGTGGCGAAATAATTACAATTTCGCAAATAAACACTGGAGTGATAGATGTGCAGAAGATGAATGTGCAAGTAGAGATACTGTGGTGCAAAGGAGCAAAATATATATATATAAAATAAATAAATAAATAACAATATGTGGATGAGGTAGTTGGATGGGCTATTTACAGATGGGCTACGTACAGGTGCTCTGCTCTGCTCTGATAGCTGATGCTTAAAGATAGTGAGGGAGATATGAGTGTCCAGCTTCAGTGATTTTTGCAATTCGTTCCAGTCACTGGCAGCAGAGAACTGGAAGGAAAGGCGGCCAAAGTAGGAATTGGCTTTGGGGGTGACCAGTGAAATATATCTGCTGGAGCGCGTGCTACGGGTAGGTGCTGCTATGGTGACCAGTGAGCTGAGATAAGGCGGGGCTTTACCTAGCAAGGACTTATAGATGACCTGGAGCCAGAGGGTTTGGCAACGAATATGAAGCGAGGGCCAGCCAACGAGAGCATACAGGTTGCAGTGGTGGGTAGTATATGGGGCTTTGGTGACGAAACGGATGGCACTGTGATAGACTGCATCCAATTTGCTGAGTAGAATGTTGGAGGCTATTTTGTAAATGACATCGCCGAAGTCAAGGATCGGTAGGATAGTCAGTTTTACGAGGGTATGTTTGGCAGCATGAGTGAAGGATGCTTTGTTGCGAAATAGGAAACCGATTCTAGATTTAATTTTGGATTGGAGATGCTTAATATGAGTCTGGAAGGAGAGTTTATAGTCTAACCAGACACCTAGGTATTTGTAGTTGTCCACATATTCTAAGTCAGAACCGTCCAGAGTAGTGATGCTAGGCGGGTGGGCAGATGCGGGCAGCGATCGGTTGAAGAGCATGCATTTAGTTTTACTTGCATTTAAGAGCAGTTGGAGGCCACGGAAGGAGAGTTGTATGGCGTTGAAGCTCGTCTGGAGGTTAGTTAACACAGTGTCCAAAGAAATGCCAGAAGTATACAGAATGGTGTCGTCTGCGTAGAGGTGGATCAGAGAATCACCAGCCGCAAGAGCGACATCATTGATGTATACAGAGAAAAGAGTCGGCCTGAGAATTGAACCCTGTGGCACCCCCATAGACACTGGCAGAGGTCCGGACAACAGGCCCTCCTATTTGACACACTGAACTCTATCTGAGAAGTAGTTGGTGAACCAGGCGAGGCAGTCATTTGAGAAACCAAGGCTGTTGAGTCTGCCGATAAGAATGCGGTGATTGACAGAGTCGAAAGCCTTGGCCCGGTCGATGGATACGGCTGCACAGTATTGCCTTTTGTCGATGGCGATTATGATATCGTTTAGGACCTTGAGCGTGGCTGAGGTGCACCCATGACMAGCTCGGAAACCAGATTGCATAGCGGAGAAGGTACGGTGGGATTCAAAATGGTTGGTGATCTGTTTGTTAACTTGGCTTTCGAAGACCTTAGAAAGGCAGGGTAGGATAGATATAGGTCTGTAACAGTTTGGGTCTAGAGTGTCTCCCCCTTTGAAGAGGAGGATGACCGCGGCAGCTTTCCAATCTTTGGGGATCTCAGACGATACAAAAGAGAGGTTGAACAGGCTAGTAATAGGGGTTGCAACAATTCCGGCGGATAATTTTAGAAAGAGAGAGTCCAGATTGTCTAGCCCAGGTGATTTGTAGGGGTCCGGATTTTGCAGCTCTTTCAGAACATCAGCTATCTGGATTTGGGTGAAGGAGAAATGGGGGAGGCTTGGGCAAGTTGCTGTGGGGGGTGCAGAGCTGTTGACCGGGGTAGGGGTAGCCAGGAGGAAAGCAAGGCCAGCCGTAGAAAAATGCTGTAAAATGAAGGCCTGCAAAGCTTACAGATTTAAGTCAAATAGCATGAGATGAAAGTAGACAAATATCAGAGTGTGCGATATGAAGGTATAGCCAGTGGACATTCTGAACCTTGTTTGAGGTCAGTAGGTCACATGACCAAGGAGCTATTGAAATTTTACATTTTGGAAAATTCATGTAACACCATGTGAGATGAAAATTGACAATCTAAAGGGTGTGCAATATAGAAGGGTAGTCAGTGGACATTCTGAACCTTGTTTGAAGTCAGTAGGTCACATGACCGAGGAGCTATTGACATTTGAATGTAAAAAAGGTTGTACTTGTTTACGCTCCCTAACTAATTCAACTAGGAATACAAAATGCTGCTCACATTTCCACATGTTTATTAGCTTTGGAAAGCGAATTAATGTCCAAATCGTGAAAATAAGACATGTGCAATGTTGTGGGCAATTTTTCCAGCACCATGACACTTATTTGGAGTCTGTGGCTCAAGCGGTTTGAAAGCGCGAACATCCGTCGAATATCCAACTTGAAACTGTCTTTACCWCGGTTTCATATGCATACATTTGCGCGCAGGCCAGGAAGCCTATAGGCCTACTTCTATTTGTGTGCATCCTTACTCCGACTATGAAAACGGGAAGACTGGAATAATAATATTGAATACATTAACAAATTCCCAGGAAATTATAGGAATTAAAGGTAAATGTACTACTGGTGATATGTAATGAGGAATTGATATACACTTACAATCAAACGCAAACAATTTACAMAATTAAGTTGGCGGGAGAAAGCGCATTCTGGAAAGAGAAGTCCATTGTGCATCTGGGCATGGTCAATCGAGGTCTGCATTGGCCATGCAGCACTTACGATGGGCGATACCGCCTCAACAGAAGTCAGGGCATTCAATCATACTTCTTGCGCTTTGCGGAGCAGTGCCGAGCTGTTGTCAATGAAGTGAGTTTGTTTTCTAAAGGATGTACCGCCCTATACAGAGCCCTCCGCATTGTTACAAAATGTAGAAGGCGCATGGCGATGTGGTACGGAGCTCGATTTGGCCTATGTCTGCCTCTGGAGGCTCCGCAAATGCATCACACCCTCCATATGGAGCCTCTGAACACATTTTCGGATCAAGCATAAATTGTTTTTAGYCTAGGCCTCCGCAATGGATTAATCAGTGGTTCTCCACCCTGGTCCTGGGACCCAAAGGGGGGCACATTTTAGTTTTTGCCCTAGCACTACACACCTAAATCAAATCATCAAATCCTTTTGATGAGTTTATCATTTGAATAAGCTGTGTAGTGTTAGGGCAAAAACAAAAATGTGCCCCCCTTTGGGTCCCAGGACCAGGATTGAGAACCAGTGGATTAGTTCACTGAGATGGGTGCAAATATATATATATATACATTTGTTACTGATAGACTAAAACAATCTTGGTTTACCAACAGCCTAATGCCTAAACAATCGACCAGTCGACTAATTAGGGTCAGTCCTACTTGAGTCAGAGAGAAAATGTGATGCACACAAATATATACATGTTTTGTAGACAAAAATATTCATACTTGGTGACAATTTTGTATTTGCAGATTATGCCAGTGCATTATAAAGTTCATAAATATAGACATACATATTTATATAGGTAGATTGATACACAGTAATATATAGGTTGATTTAAACAGTAGTGGAAAAAGTACTCAAATGTCATACTTAAGTAAAGATACCTTAATAGAGAATGACTCAAGTAAAAGTGAAAGTTACCCAGTAAAATACTACTTGAGTTAAAGTCTGAAATTATTTGGTTTAAAATATACTTAAGTATCAAAAGTACATGAAATTGCTAAAATATACTTAAGTGTCAAAAGTTGAAGTATTAATAATTTATAATTCTTTATATTATGCAAACCAGACGGCACAATTTTTATTAGATTTTTTATTTACGGATAGCCAGGGGCACACTCCAAAACTCAGACATTAATTTACAAATGAAGSATTTGTGTTTAGTGAGTCCACCAGATCAGAGGCAGTAGGGATGACCAGGGATGTTCTTTTGATAAGTGCGTGAATTGGACCATTTTCCTGTCAAAATGTAATGAGTACTTTTGGGTGTCAGGGAAAATGTCTGGAGTAAAAAGTATATTATTTTCTTTATGAACATAGTGAAGTAAAAGTTGTCAAAAAAATAAATAGCAAAGTAGAGTACAGATACCCCAAAAAACAACTTGAATACTTTAAAGTATTTTTACTTAAGTACTTTACATCACTGGATTTAAAATAACTAGTTCTCCTCATTGTACATTTTCCATCTTCCATTTAGCTAGCTGTTTTATTGTCATAATGCAATTTATATACATACAGTATTTTACAAAAAGGTTATAAAAACGTGGGGCTGTTCAAATATTTGATGTTTAAATCTAACTTGTCAAATGTGCGTGTTAACAGACACACGTTTTATTAGAGTGTGAAGTGCCTTCCTTTTTGATTCTATCCATTTAGTTATTTCAGATCTATAAGGGGCCGTCCAGAAGTGTCTAGGCCAAGGCTAGGGATTGATGTGGGAACGGGGCCCAAGCTCAACCCAAGTCTGTGATGGTCAGTGTCAACTGCTTCTCCTAATGTTTTCTCTTCTTCTTGGCACTTCCTTGATTAATTCATGTTATTGATTAGCCGGACAGTTAGTTTGATGCTGGAGAAGAGGAAAAGGGGGCGGGGGAAGAGAGAGAGAGAGAGAGAGAAAGAGAAAGACAAAGAGAGAGAGAGAGAGCGAGAGAAAGAGAGAGCGAGAGAGAGAGAGAGAGAGAGAGAGAGGATAAAGGAGGGAAAGTAATGATTTAGGAGAAAACCCTTGAGGGAGAAAGTTGTTGAAGTAAGTTTCTGCAGACGGTGCAGTTCGGACAGAATGTCACTGGAGCAAGCTGCTCATTACACACACACATACATACACTTGCGCGTAGAGGCACATGATGACACACCTGGTTTTTCAAGTCCAAATCAGACAGTGATTGAAAGTCAAAGGAAAATAAGCTAACAACAGAGCTGATGTTTGGGGAGAACCTACGAACCAAAGGAACCTGATGTCTTCAAAACGTAGAGACCTTATGCGGCGAGATGACGGTGATGAGTGTGCGCCCGTCCAGTGGGGAAAACACCGGGTACAGCTTCTCCTTGAAGTTGTCTGTAAATGTATAGATGTGTGACTTGGTTGCTGCGTTGTAGAAGGAGATCTGTCCTTCCTCATAGTCTAGATAGATCCCCAACCGGCGGGCCACCAGACCCAGGGGCAGGGGCGTCTCAGGCTTGGTGCAGGCGTAGAATTGGTGGGTGCTGCGCCACAGGGTCCAATAGCCCATCTGGGGGCTCATGGGGAAGCGGCCGTGGCGTTTGGCGCCCGCCGTGGTCAGGCCCACCCGCCAGTAGCCGTTGTTGGCTATTTCAACCTCCCAGTAGTGGCGTCCAGAGGCGTATCCCTCCCAGCCCAACACGCCAGGCCAGGCGTCAAAGCGCTGGGGACTAAAGGGCAGGTTGGACTCGGATATGCCCTCCTGGACCTTTCGGTGGTCGTCGGAGAGCTGAAGCCATGAGTGGTTGGTCATGGGGTCAAGGGTCACGTCAGCTTTAGGGAGGAGGGGGGAGAGATTTGGTTGAGTTGGTAGCTTTCTGAAATGTGCTGCACATTTTTTACTTTCATAATTTTAAATTAGATTCTGTCATCTGTTTTCTATTCTATTCTACTTTTCTATGCTAGTAGCTATTACCATTATGTAAGCTGTAGTTCAAGGTTTGGCCAGAATGTATGGAAAATGCTTTATATTTAATATTCTATTCATTCTTATTTTCTGTGCTTTTTAATTTGATGAATATTTTAAATTAAAGTACATTTCCAAATAGAAGGATAGTTACCTGATGCACTGAGCATCCAGTTCCACACCGAGTTAGGGATGTATCTTGCAGTGCCTGCCTTCCAGGTGCGCTGCTTTGCTGACAGCCACAGATGAGCAATAACACCCTGAAAATAGGAACACAGGCAAAGAATTGGCATTAAGCGTTTCATTTTCACCTTTATTTTTTACTGTGACTTGAAATGTACTGACCAAAGTGACGCAGACCAGATCAACAGATTCAAATGCATACATGTTCTTGTCAACCCTGACCAACAGGCAGATCACACCTACATAATACACTATGCTGATACAGAGGAAAAGTATGACGTAAATGACATGCTAGACTGGCAGTTTTCTCGACATTGTTTTATTGCACTATATCAAATGACCTGGGGCCTTATCACAACGAAGGTACAGCGGACGTGAAGTTTAGACAAGACAACGGTCAATCATTCACTGTATGGGTGATGAGATAGATAGGGCTGTATGGAGTTTGGTTTTGGGATGGCTGTCTTGTGATGTTCATTTAAAATGTTTTGTATTGTAACATATCCCAATATTATTACTAGATATTGAATTGAAAAAAAATACTTTGATATGGTGGTTTAAATAGTACAGAATGTCATTTAAAAAAAATACCTCTTATCTAATCCATCACGATCTTGCCAAAGAACTTTACTTTTGCTCCTAATTTCCCTACTATTATGAATAAAGAAATAGTACATTGAGCAAATATTATGAAACAGAAACATGGAGAAAATAGGTTATGATTGGTTGAATCCTAGATTTCCTGTGGACCAGGTAGGGAGCTAATCAGTTCTATCTGATAAGCCCTACAGATTCTGGTGGAGCATTGATCTGTCCACCCAGTTATGATTTTACAGCTTTATTAGTGGAGCGGTATATCACTGGTTATGTAAGCTGCTTTCATAACACTTTAGGTAAGTCGGTGGGTAGAAATCAAATCAAGCTTTATTTATACAGCACATTTCAGACATGGAATGCAACGCCATGTGCTTTACACACACAAAAAAATAAACACTGAAAATAAAAGCGGAAATATTTACTACACAACAAACATAAAACATATATTTTTTGCTTTGCTTTTCCTTAGGATGTGGTTTTTAGTTGTTCCGTTTGTCATTTTGTTTTTATATCTTAAGATCTCTTAAATATGTCCACAGTTCCAGCCCCACCCAGGTTCTCTGGCAGGCTATTCCAGAGGCTGGAGGCATAATAACTAAAGGCTGCCTCTCCATACCTCTGTCACACCCTGATCTGTTTCACCTGTCTTTGTGCTTGTTTCCAACTCCCTCCAGGTGTCGCCCATTTGCCCAATTATCCCCTGTGTATTATACCTGTGTCTTCTGTTTGTCTGTTGGCAGTTCGTCTTGTCTCGCCAAGCCTACCAGCGTTTTCCCTTACTCCTGTTTTCTCTCTTGTCCCCGTTTTCTTCTTTTCCCAGGTTTTACCTGCCCTGACCCTGAGCCTGCCTGCCGTTCTGTACCTTTCGGACTCTGCTCTGGATTACTGACCTCTACCTGCCCTTGACCTGTTGTTTGTCTGCCCCCTGTTTTTGTAATAAACCTGTGTTACTTCGAACTGTCTGCATCTGGGTCTTATCCTGRGGTCTGATACTCTTGGTTCTAGGCTTTGGGATAGTTAAAAGGCCAGTGCCAGAGGACCTGAGGGACATACTGGTTTCATAACTTAAAAGTATGTCTGACATGTATTGGGGTGCACAATCGTAGATTGATTTAAAAACCAATAAAATAATTTTAAAATGAATTCTAAAACTCAGAGACAGCCAGTCAGAGACTTTAAAACCGGTGTAATGTGTGCTCTCCGTCTGGTCTTGGTCAGTACCCGTGCTGCAGTATTCTGTATGTTTTACAGTACAGAGACCTTAAAACCAGTGTAATGTGTGCTCTCCGTCTGGTCTTGGTCAGTACCCGTGCTGCAGTATTCTGTATGTTTTCCAGCACAGAGACCTTAAAACCAGTGTAATGTGTGCTCTCCGTCTGGTCTTGGTCAGTACCCGTGCTGCAGTATTCTGTATGTTTTACAGTTGATCAATGGCTTTCTTGGGTAGACCAGATAGGAGAGCATTACAGTAGTCAAGCCTGCTTGTAATAAAAGCATTGATGAGTCTCTCTGTATCCACCTTGGCAATGTTCCTTCAGGTGGTAAAAAGCTATTTTGGTCACATTCCTAATGTGTGACTCGAAATTTAGTACAGAATCTAAAATAACACCTAGGTTTTTAACCTGGTGGAGGTATGCATATTTGAGCATGTATAGACTATATGATTGTATTGCTGATTCTTAATCAACAGAAATGGGAATGTTTAAGAGGGAACATTGCTAACTAATTATAATGGATTCAGGTGAGGGTACGACTTCAGAAAATAAAACGCTGTAGGCATAACATCACAAGTTGTGTTATGTTTAATGAGAAGACCCCTAATAAACTATGAAACTAATAAACTAATAAACTAGTTCGCCAATATATGATGTTGACCTCTTTTTTTTGTTCTTTTTTTGTGTGTGCGCCTGCGTGCGTCGGTGTCTGTAGCTCACCTTGCAGTCCTCTTTTAGCAGTGACCAGGTAATGAACTCCAGTAAGGGCAGGAGGTTGACCAGTCTCTTCTTCCTCAGGCCCAGCAGACGCAGAACCTTGCCGAGCTCCTCGCTTTGCACCCCACAGCTCTGTGTAGACACAGACACATGGACGTTAATACCAAGTCATCTCTATGGGTCTCCTATTAGGCTCCCGAGTGGTGCAGCGGTCTAAGGCACTACATTTCAGTGCAAGAGGCATGACTACAGACATCCTGGTTCGATGTAGGCCGGCATTGTAAATAAGAATTTGTTCTTAACTGACTTGCCGGGTTAAATAAATGTAAAAATGAATTACACTTTTTTGACCTTTTACCCCTTATGCTAAATGGTCTGTTTTTGGTAGCAAATCTGCAAATAGCAGATATGTTCCCACCTGGCAGTCATACGCCAGAGGCCAGCTCAGCACTCCCGACCCCGCCTTACCTCCAACCCCCACCTGGCCCAAGGCTGTGTAGGTTGTAGAAATGACTATCATTAGGGAACACGTATTTCCCCCATTTCTTTTCTCAGTGGTGTTCCTTTAACTCTTATATACATTTGTATCCTTGACCCCTGATCTCTCACCTCTGAGGCACTCTGCAGCTCCTTGGCCCACTCCATGATCCTCTGCTGCACTTCCTCGTTAGGATCCTCCTCTCCATCCCTGTTTTCTTCCTCCTCCTCCACCTTCTCACTTCTCTCCTGCACCCAGGGGCTTTTCTTCAACTCCTTGTCGACACTTGTGAGCTCATTGGCCCACAGCAGAATGAGTTTCCTGCTCTCCTCCAGACTGCGTTCTGTTCTTGGGTCTTTCAGTTCCTCAGGGGTCTCTCCTTTACTGGTGCCTTCCCTCGCATCACTGCCACTCTGCAACAACACAAAACAGCAACAAGGTCAATATCATGCTGTACATTCTCAATAGTGTGTATAGCTATGTCATCTCAACCATCTTACTGTTGTCGTAGCAATACTGTGTTGTCCATTCATAGAGTACAGCATGTGATTTTGCGTATAATATAGCTTGATTCACAAAGAAAACAGGCACAAGGCGAACATCTAGCCATGCGTTGCAAAACTAGATCAAATAAATGCAAAATGGGATGGTTGAGTGTGTTTTTCGTTTAAGTAACCCTGTTCCCACCTGGCAGTCATACGCCAGAGGCCAGCTCAGCACTCCCGACCCCGCCTTACCTCCAACCCCCACCTGGCACGATTGTAAAAATCTCCTGTCCATGTAATCCTGTAACCTCCCCTCCTGGAGGGGTATCTGCCTAAGTTACATGGTTTGACTATAACCCTGTATGTTCCAGCTCAGCCCCACGGGGCACTGGGATGGGTTACCAGAGCTGTAAAGGGTGATAAGAACCCCTGTATCAGTACCCTCCTTACCCATCACCTCATTTAACTGTGTCATCTGTCTTGCTTAGCAACGCTTATCCAATATCGGTGAACCAACACTTGCACTTGACTTCCTCCCTCCCCCTTCTAGCTCTGACTTTGCCGATAGCTACTTTATTGAGGAATAATTTACTTTATATGCCTGTGATATGCGGTTGTCCCACCTAACTATCTTAAGATGAATGCACTAACTGTAAGTCACTCTGGATAAGTGTGTCTGCTAAATGACTAACATGTCAAATGTAAAGGTAATAAACAAGCTAAGTTTGTCCCGCTAAGAACAATTTGGTTATGAGAATCAGTACTTTTTCTTCTAGGAGGGAAAGTATTAAACGGTCCAACTGTCAACGTGTCAACCCAGGTGTTCAAGCTATATTAACATGGTGATCAACCCAAATGGGTCATTTCACCCTGTTTTACTCAAGAGACAGTTCTAAAGTCCCTTTGGGGCCAACAAATTCCTTTTTTTATATAAAAAAAAAAAAAAATCCTTTCTCTGTAAAGGCACTAAATTAAATGTTGCATAATTTTTGTTAACGTGAACAATCCCTGACCTACAGACAGGCCTTATTCATTATCTAGGCTTCATTCAACACCTGTCTCATAGTTCCCCAATGATTGACGCCATCCTCTACTAAACCAGGCCTACTGTTTCTCCTTCATCGCACATCGAACTTCCCTGTGCATTTACTTGTCCTTTGCCCTCACAATCCATAATTCCAGATGCATTTTGCAATACAAAATATGGGGCAAATGAATACTACCGCTAATAGTATCGTTAATGCTATCGCTAATACTATCGCCAAAACTACCGCTAATACTATCATACTAACATTGGAAATCAATGTGCATCCCTGGTCTGTCGGGGCTGTCTCAGTTACTGCTTTTGTTTCCTCATCCTCTTACCACATCCTTCTCCCCTTGTTCTTTCTATAAATGTATGTCTCCCCTGTCCCCCACTCTCCCTCTCAGGGGTCTACTTACCTTACAGACGTCGGCCACCTGCTCCTTCCAGTGGTTGATGAAGCGGACACACTCCTGCAGGCTGCGCAGGTTCTTCAGGCCGTTTTGACGAGGATGTTGCTACAAGAGACACATACATACAGGATGAGCAGGCAAATGTAGAAAAACAGTACAAACAAACACATACAGGTAGAAGAGTACACACATTAATAGAAAGACTTTTAAATGGACTGGATGCTCCCGAGTGGCGCAGTGGTCTAAGGCACTGCATCTCAGGGCTGGAAGTGTCACTACAGACACCCTGGTTCGAATCCAGGCTGTATCACAACTGGCTGTGATTGGGAGTCCTATAGGGCGGCGCACAATTGGCCCAGGGTCGTCCGGGGTAGGCCGTCATTGTAAATATGAATTTGTTCTCAACTGACTTGCCTGGTTAAATAAACAAATAAAATGTGATGCTGTGAGTGGATGGAGGTTTGTGTGTAACCTACCCGTAAGCGGCATGTGGAGGGGGTGCAGCTCTTGGAGGGTTTGGTAGGGGCTGAGCTGTGGGCCTGGAGGTCTTCTTCAGGAAGGTTCCATCGCACCGCCCCGATGGAGTGACTCTGGGTAGAGCTCTCCAACTTCAGCTCTGGAGGTGAAACAGTGATAAAATGAGATTAGAGGGGTGGGGGGACACAGATACATTTCAGAGTTAATTACAAGTGCCCCTGGCATGGGGGGGGTGTGACATCCGGACTTTTCGGATTAAAACATTGTGAACCGACTGTTTTATGTACAGACCTGTGAATGGTATGAATGATTAGGAGACAAATTACTGACCTAGTTCATTAGAGGAAAAGTCTCTGCTCTTCCCTACACTGGCAGTGCTATATAGTACACAGAAAGTAGTAGATAGTGTTCTAAAATTGATTGATCTATGCTTGTTTTTAATGATTGCCCCACTATTGGACGGTTGTGATGTGTTTCGATAAAGATTGAATACCAGTTTGGAATCAATTCTAGATTCACATTACAACAATAAATAACTACCAATGTTGTCACGTTTAATACGATGACAGGCAGTTTCTGTACAGCACTTTGAGATATCAGCTGATGTAAGAAGGGCTATATAAATTGATTTGATTTGATTCAAAATAGTTCTAAACAAAGATTACTTGATTTATGGTCAACTAAAAAAGTCACATAAAAAACAAAAAAWAWATATACACACACACAAGTCCTCAACTGCAGTGATGTCAATTTAGCAATTTTGTTGCTAGATTTATCAACTTTTCAGACTACCCTGGCAACTTTTTTTTCAAACAGCACCTAGCAACAAATGTTGCTACTTTTAAAAATGGATTTTGAACTTTTAGCAACTTTTGAGAAGTGCATCAAATACTAAAATGCACGCATTTTCCTTCTAAATGACACAAAAACGATTTTCTCTGTCACACACTCAGTCACAACACACGTGCCTGGCTGCAAAAGTGCATTGTGAGTGACGTCAGCAGCAGGCGCTCAGCTCGTGCACAGGCAGCAGCAGGCCAGCAGCAATTTCAGCAAATTGCAAATCATTGTTGGCCGACTGCAGCAGCAGTAGTACGGGTTCGACGAAACCCAATGAAATGAAAATAGTTGGTCACGAATGTTTGATCTTGAATAGAACTTACAACATCAATCAACATGTCTCAATCAAAATTGTACAGAAAAGAGTGGGAGTCTGTACCTGAACAAATGTCAAATCATATTTTTCGCTGAGATGGCCAGTCAATTTGAGTAACGTTATTGTGTATTTTACGTAATGACAGCAGTTTAAGTTAACACGCAATGACATCACAACGTCATTTAGCAACTTTTAGCAACAAATCAACCTGCCTCTAGCAATTTACCCTGAAAATGAGTTGGCAACACTGCTCAACTGGCAGCTTCATTAAGTAGTACCCGCAAAACACCAGTCTCAACGTCAACAGTGAAGTGGCTGACCTTCTAGGCAGAACACTTTTTTCCAATCTTCCTCAGTCCAGTGTCTGTGTTCTTTTGCCCATCTTAATCTTTCATTTTTAATCGGCCAGTCTGGGATATGTTTTTTTCTTTGCAACTCTGCCTAGAAGGCCAGCATCCCGGAGTCGCCTCTTCACTGTTGACGTTGAGACTGGTGTTTTGCGGGTACTATTTAATGTAGCTGCCAGTTGAGGACTTGCGAGGTGTCTGTTTCTCAAACTAGACAAACAACAGCTCAAGACATCAGTCAAGAAGTTAAAGCTTGGTCACAAATGGGTCTTCCAAATGGACAATGACCCCAAGCATACTTCCAAAGTTGTGCCAAAATGGCTTAAGGACAACAAAGTATTGGCGTGGCCATCACAAAGTCCTGACCTCAATCCTATAGAAAATTTGTGGGCAGAACTGAAAAAGCATGTGCTAGCAAGGAGGCCTACAAACCTGACTCAGTTAAACCAGCTCTGTCCGGAGGAATGGGCCAAATTTCACCCAACTTATTGTGGGAATCTTGTGGAAGGCTACCCAAAAGGTTTGACCCAAGTTAAACAATTTAAAGGCAACGCTTCTAAATACTAATTGAGTGTATGTAAACTTCTGACCCACTTGGAATGTGATAAAAGAAATAAAAGCTGAAATAAATCATTATCTCTACTATTATTCTGACATTTCACATTCTTAAAATAAAGTGGTGATCCTAACAGACCTAAGACAGGGAATTTATACTATGATTAAATGTCAGGAATTGTGAAAAACTGAGTTTAAATGTATTAGTCTAAGGTGTATGTAAACTTCCGTCTTCAACTGTATATACACACACATATATATATCTATATATATACACAAATACATATACATATATATATATATATATATATATATATATATATATATATATATATATATATATATATANTATATATATATATATATATATATATATATATATATATATGTATGTGTGTGTGTGTGTATGTATATGTGTATATATATAGATATATATATATCTCAGTAAGGAAAAGGGACAAATACTTACTAGACACCTTCAGAATGCTCTTCATTTCGAAAGTTGCCATCCTTAGTCCTGTATGAATATAAATCGACTCCTTACAAAATATTCCATATGACAGTTGAGGCCACCAAAGATTTAACTTATTTATCCATATCCACATGTTGAATTGTAAAAAAAATCTAATTTGACGGTCACACGTCAAATACGCTTAACTTAAAACTGAAAGTCTACTACCAAGCTTTGAATATACATTGAAATGATATACACATACACACAATTTGAAATGCAGAACTAAAAACAATGACAGGTGACATTGTTGAAGCTATGAAAAAAGCTTCAGTAGATAAGGAAATATCAGAAATACAATCTTTATCACAATTAAAACGAAACATGACAATGGGTTTATCATTACATTAGATCAAATGACAAAGAATAAAACATTTGAGATAAAAATGAAAAAGAAACCAAAATCCTACCCTATGCGTGAAGGTCGGTCTGGTGCGCGTTCTTGGTAGTTGGTACAGCAAACACTCCCAAGTCTGCTGTTTTTGTTACAGTGCTTGCAGTTTGATCTTTGGACTTTTTTATGGTCCTTGGCACTAAGATGGAGGGGGGGACTTTTCTGCAAGGATATAAAGTATAATCAGTACCTTCCTAGCAATCACTGTTGGCTTTAGCAAGGAGAGAGCGCAAGATATTATAGCGATAAGGGGTCACGAAGGTCACACTTTGATGCTATATTAGTGGATCAATCATTAGCAACTATACACTTATGCCTGTACAGAACAGTATCCCAACTTTCATGGCTAAATTAAAGTATTGTATTTTGTATGAATCTCTGCTCTATCCATAACATAGTCTTATTTAGAGATGGCATATACATTTAGGATTTGAGTCATATTCTGGTATTGGAAAAGAGGGTCCCTTATCTTGTGTACACTCATACTTGATTATCCCATGATGTGGCTGCTTTCTCCATTCATCCATCCATTTCAGCGACAAGTAATACGGTTGGTTAGAAACGAGGGAGAGCCACACAAACAAACACTCCTGCCAGCTCACACATTAATAGGCTTATCACAGTCCATTCATTTAATAGACCTTACACGCATCTTTACATCATCGGTGCCGCATTGTGACGCAAACTATAAGCTACCTATGATAGAGTAAGGTTTAATGTTGCTTTATGATGGGTATCTCTCTGTTGAATAAACAATCATATAGCTGCCACGTTGGGATTCCCTGATCTGAACTGCTAAATAATTGCCCTACTGTTAAATAGGGAAATAGGCAATAGGGAGCATACATTTTAAATCATATGGATTACAGTTGAGAATCTGCTTTGGCTCTTCGCATCATACTGACCAAACATCACACACCTGAATATTTCACTGTTGCCAGGCAAAGTGTCAGGAATGGGCCAGAAATTGATCAAGGTCTTGTGGATATGTTTTTCCACAAGTGAAAATTGTCTCTGTGTGTGTGTGTGTGTGTGTGTGCACATAGCCGTGGGAAGGACTAGGAAAGGCACTACTTTGTGACGAAAAAATAAATACAAATCTTTAAAAAAAATATGATTTTTCAGGGGGTGCTGCAGCAGCGTCAGCACCCGCGGGCGGCTATGTGTGTGTGAGATCTATCCATCAGAGAGCGGGAGTGCGTGTCGCTCATACGTCAATGGAATAAAGATCATTATTAGCCTAATAATCTCCAGAGTCCAATGTTCCAACTGAGACCAACGGTCACCTCCACTTCAGGACAAACACTCAGTCCCCAGTCAAAGACAGTCATTCAGAAAGTATTCACACCCCTTTAGTTTCCACATTTTGCTGTTTTACAGCCTGAATTTACATTTTTTTTTAAAGTTAGATGGGGTCTCATTGACCAACACAAAATACCCCATAATGTCAAAGTGGAATTTTGTTTGTAGAAAATGTTAGAAACTCATTTTTTAAAATGAAACGCTGAAATGTCTTGAGTCAAACACCTTTCTTATGGCAAGCCTAAATAAGTTCACAAGTAAATATGTGCTTAACAAATCACATAAGTTGCATGGACTCATTGTGTTCAATAGTAGTGGTTAATATGATTTTTGAATGACTACCCCATCTCTGTACCCCACACATACAGGTAATTGTAAGGTCCCTTAATTGAGTCATGAATTTCAAGCGCAGATTCAACCTCAAAGATCTGGGTGTGAAAATGAAGCCTGCACAGAATAAAAATATCTAAAACATGCATCCTGTTTGCAACAAGGCACTAAAGTAATACTGCAAAAAAATGTGGCAAAGAAATGAACTTTTTCTCCAGAATACAAAGCATTATGTTTGGGGAAAACCCAACACATCACTGATTGCTATTTATTTTCAAGCATAGTGGTGGATGCATCACGTTATGGGTATGCTTGTCATCGGCATGGACTAGTTTTGGGGGGGTAAGAAATGTAATACAGCTAAGGACAAGCAATATCCTGGAGGAAAACCTGGTTGAGTCTTCTTTCCAACAGACACTGGGAGATTCACCTTTCACCCGTGTGGCTCAGTTGGTAGAGTATGGTGCTTGCAATGCCAGGGTTGTGGGTTTGATTCCCACTGGGGACCAGTACAGGAAAAAGTATGAAAATATATCCAATCACTACTGTAAGTTGCTCTGGATAAGTGTCTGCTAAATCACAAGGAAATTAAATCAGGACAATAACTTAAAACACATCAGTTGCTTACCAAAACTTAATTGAATGTTCCTGAGTGGCCTAGTTAAAGTTTTGGCTTGAAAATGGCTTTCTAGCAATGGTCAACTTCAGAGCTTGAAGAATTTAAAGAATAAAAATAATTTWAAAAAAAGGCAAATATTGTACAATCCATGTGGGGCAGTATTTTGTGTAGATCGTTGACCAAAAATGACAATTAAATCCAACTCCCTCCCCCCACATTTTGTAGTGTTACAGTCAAGGGTGTGATTACTTTCTGAAGGCACTGTGGATACACAGCTTGAGAACATGACATTAACACCGGCTCCCTTCGACAACCCCAACGTTTTACAGAAGGTTACTTAAACTGTTGACTCTACTGGTAGTTCCCTCAGGTGTAGACGGGTTTAACCTGTTAAGTGTTTATCCAGGGAACTATAGAAAGAGGTGTAACAACCGAAGCAACGTCATCTCACCGGGTGAAAGGTGAAACACATTGATTATTTCAATAATGAAAACAAGCAGGAGAGAATTGAAACAAGTAATTACAACTTAGTCAGTCATTGTTACGTCCCAAATGGTACCCTATTCCTTTTTAGTGCACTACTGCCCTAGGGCCCTGGTCTAAAGTAGTGCACTATATAGGGTACCGTTTGGGGGACAGTCAATGACATGCCATAAAGTTGTCAGGAACCAAAGCACGAAGCCACACACTGTACGTGTTGTTTCAGTTTCCATTTATTTTCAGAATCTGTAGCCTACTACATGTATTAGTAGAATATGTCCCGTTATTCTTAAACAAATGTAAAAAAGTAAAAAAGAAAAAGACTAAACCAAACAAATTCAATTTATAGGATTTGTGGAATGTCATCTTGGCTTTAAATGAGACTAGTAACAGTAACCAGTGAGTACACGTTTTCCTTCCCAGGTCAGAAGCAGAAGTAGTGACTTAGGTGTGACATGATGCTCTTATTATTTGGAGTTTATTTGACCTAAGCATGACTAAAGAATTGTTTTCTGTGAGTATAGTACCTTACAAATATATACATATAAGTAAACGCATTAAAAAAAAGATATGTTTTTGAATTTGAGATGCTGTCACTCCTGAGAAGACTTAAAACATTGAGATCTTTTATTTTCCAGGTTGCAATTTCATAATATTTTGCGAGGGCGTCATTGAGACCCTTTTCCGATAGCCATTGTAGTTCAGTTCCAGTTTTTGAAGAACTGCTTGAAGATGATCGTCTCCCTCCCTTGTGGTAGTATCTCCACCTGTAAGAGAGTACAGAGATTTGACTACACGGTCATGACTGTATCTACTGCGTCACACACATAAACCACCCCATTGTATATGCATAAAACATTTATGATACTGGGTTCATGACCTGCTAGTTAGTGGTTAGACAACCCAACGGACATTGCAGTGTGACAATGGAAGAAGACATACATGGGATTCGGTTTGACTAAATGGAATTCAAAACGCACAAAATTATACTGTTTTCAGGTATAATAAAATCATGATGCTATCATTTGCTGACGTTATGTTGCTGGGTGGAGTTAATGGCTGGACAATGAGGACATAATGTCTGGGTTTTTGCCATTTGTGAGATCCTGCTTGACTCACCTGCGTTTTCATCCTGGGGTAGTTCATCTGTTGGATGAAGTTATCTGCCATTTTTAGGGCCTCCCTCTTCTCCTCTGCATTTGCTCCCATACCTGTCAATCAGTGGGATAATGGCTTCACCATGTTTTACCTCAGTCTGACMCATAGAGGTCTCAGTAAGGCCTCGACACCATAATGTATATTCACTTTATTCAATACAAACCCTGATTTAAATTAGTATTTCATGAGACATTGGATATCTCAGACATTCTAGGGATACATTTCACAGAGCAGAAATGTTAGTCGAGGTTCACGTGCTTTCCTCACCTTTCCAAACAAAGATCTTTCCGTTGGCCCCATTATCCAAAATAAAGCAGTCGTCGCGCACCAGAAGGTCCTTGGCAAATGGGCTCTTTTCAGAGACATTGGTCAGTTTCATCTGACCTGTCGCATCGGACACCTGTGGAAGACAGCAACACAGGCCATGACTTTCAGTTCATTTGTGAACTAGTTTTCCCCCAAAATCTTGTTTATCTTGGAAAAAAAGATCTCCAAAGTATAGCTGTGCAGTCTAGAATCCAAAATATCTCAAATTCTGTTATTGGGGTGTAATATCCAACAGTAATGATGTGATGCAATAGAACAGTTCTGGAGAAAACTGTTTACCAATGGAATTGTACTGTCCAGCTACCTTGTAGAGGGAGGCGGAGTTGGAGACGTCTGCGCGACTGTCCTCCTCTGGAGTGCTCTCTGCCAGCTCTCGCATTGGTCCCAGCACCTGTCAGTCACAGGGCAGAGTGGAACATGGATTGTGGTGGGGTTTCTATCAGTGGAGGCTGCTGAGGGGAGGACGGCTCAAAATAAATGGCTGGAATGGAGTAGAATGGAGTGGTAAACAAATTAAAACAATGTTTTTGATACCATTCTATTTACTCCATTCCAGCCATTCTCCCCTCCACTGGTTTGTATATATTTTTTAAGTTAGATCCTCAAATTATATCAGCAACCTCAGCCCACAAAACAAAGTGTAAGGAGACCAGTCAGTTAACAAAATTGAAGAAATAGTTGCATGACTAACTATCGACCCATTACCTTCCTATACTCGATTTCAAAGTCTCTAAATATGCTTAGACATTACAGGATTGACAAGTCTCAAGGTCACAGGAGGTTGTTGGCACCTTAATAGGGGAGGAGTCTCATGGTAATGGATGGAGCAGAATGGTATCAAATAGATCACACACACTGTAGCTTGCATGTGTTTTCCATTCCATTCGCCTCTTTCCGCCCATTATTATGTGCTGTCCTCCCCTCAGAAGCCTCCTGTGCATTAGGTCTGACTTTGTTTTCATTTGCTTTGGGAGTAAAGGACTAAGCCGGCGATTTTACCTTGAGCATTTCCGGCGTCTCCTCCCCCTCATTGACGTCAGTGATGCGTGCTTTGCCATGTCTCTCAGTGTCACGGATCAGGCTGGCGATCTCACGCGACTTCTGCTTCTCAAACATGTTGGCCTGCGAGCCGATCCAGGAAAATATGGTCTAAAGACATAAAGACGTTTTTTTATTGTCTCATCTGAAGTGAATCATATACAGTGCATTCAGAAAGTATTCAGACCCCTTGACTTTACCACATTGAGTAATTTTACAGCCTTATTCTATAATTGATTAAACACATTGTTTCCCCCTCATCAAGCTACACACAATACCCCAAAATGACAAAGAGAACAGGTTTAGAAAATGTATAACTTAAAAACAGAAATACCTTATTTACATAATTATTCAGACCCTTTACTATGAGACTCGAAATTGAGCTCAGGTGCATCCTGTTTCCATTGATCATCCTTGAGATGTTTTTACAACTTGATTGGAGTCCACCTGTGGTAAATTCAATTGATTGGACATGACTTGGAAAGGCACACACCTGTCTATATAAGGTCCCCCGGTTGACAGTGCATGTCAGAGCAAAAACCAAGCCATGAGGTGGAAGGAATTGTCCGTAGAGCGCCGATACAGGATTGTGTCAGGGAACAGATCTGGGGAAGGGTACCAAAAGAATTCTGCAGCATTGAAAGTCCAAGAACACAGTGGACTCCATTCTTAAATGGAATTAGTTTGGAACCACCAAGACTCTTCCTAGAGCTGGCCGTCTGGCCAAATTGAGCAATCGGGGGAAAGGGGCCTTGTCTAATGAAATACTAATTTAAAATCAGGGTTTGTATTGAATAAAGTGAATATACATTATGGTGTCGAGGCATTACTGAGACCTCTATGGGTCAGACTGAGGTAAGACATGGTGAGACCATTATCCCACTGATTGACAGGTATGGGAGCAAATGCAGAGGAGAAGAGGGAGGCCCTGAAAATGGCAGATAACTTCATCCAACAGATGAACTACCCCAGGATGAAAATGCAGGTGAGTCAAGCAGGATCTCACAAATGGCAAAAACCCAGACATTATTTCCTCATTGTCAGCCATTAAGTCCACCCAGCAACATAACGTCAGCAAATGATAGCGTCATGATTTTATTATACCTGAAAACAGTATAATTTGCACTAGAGATCCTCTGKGTAGATGGGAGAACCTTCCAGAAGGACAACCATCTCTGCAGCACTCCACCAATCAGGCCTTTATGGTAGAGTGGCCAGACAGAAGCCACTCCTCAGTAAAAGGCACATGACAGCCCACTTGGAATTGACCAAAAAGCACCTAAAGGACTTTCAGACCCTGAGAAACAAGATTCTCTGGTCTGATGAAAGCAAGATTGAACTCTTTGGCCTGAATGCCAAGCGTCATGTCTGGAGGAAACCTGGCACCATCCCTACAGTGAAGCATGGTGGTAGCAGAATCATGCTGTGGGGATGTTTTTCAGCAGGAGGGACTGGGAGACTAGTCAGGATCAAGGGAAAGATGAATGGAGCAAAGTACAGAGATCCTTGATGAAAACCTGCTCCAGAACGCTCAGGACCTCAGACTGGGACGAAGGTTCACATTCCAACAGGACAACAACCCAAAGCACACAGCCAAGGCAATGCAGGAGTGGCTTTGGGAAAAGACTCTAAATGTCCGAGTGGCACAGCCAGAGTCTGGACTTGAACATCTATGGAGAGACCTGAAACTAGCTCTGCAGCAATGCTCCCCATCCAACATAACAGAGCTTGAGAGGCTCTGCAGAGAAAAATGGGAGAAACTCCCCAAATACAGGTGTGCCAAGCATGTAGCGTCATACCCAAGACACGTAATCGCTGCCAAAAGTGCTTCAACACAGTACTGAGTAAAGATGTCTGAATACTTATGTAAATGTAATATAAAAAAAATATACGTTTTATACATTTGCAAACAATTCTAAACCTGTTTTTGCTTTGTCATTATGGGATATTGTGTTGAGGGGATATTGAGGGGGAAAAAAACATTTAAATCCATTTTAGAATAAGGCTGTAACAAAATGTGGAAAAAGTCGAGGTCTGAATACTTTCCAAATGCACAGTACGATTTAGTAGGCCTACTTTACTGATCACTAATTAAGGAATGTGCCATTCAAGGCAACAATGTAATATAGTTCTCCAAGCCCTCACTGCTAAGAGCCTCCCGCAGGGAATTAGTAACACACACTCTCACCTCCCTCCCCCCGCTCACCTCTCCCAGGTCCAGGATGAAACAGTCTCCCTTGTTGAAGTTCTCCCAGCTCAGCTGCACCTCCTTGGCACGGATGTTCCGCTTCCCTTTGATCTGGTACAGCCTGTGAACCGGCCCTGACCCGCCTTGGGGCCGCCTGAAGCCAGACTCCACACCACCCTCCTACACGTGTGATTGAGGGAGAGAGTGAATAAAAGGAAAAAGAAAGAGGTAACAATATGAAAATGTTAGATTTTCTCAACATCTGTATCTAACCAGGAAGTCTAAGGATTTACTAGCTATCGCTTCAACGAGAGAGATGTGGAATGATATGACAAATCAGAAGCATGTGATGAGGTCATGAAAAGTAGTGCTTGTAAAGTCATGTCAATCACGGATTTGAAAAAAATAAAAAATAAAATCCATGACTCAGTGGGCCCAAATCTAATGTGGGAAACACATGGATTACAGGAAATCACACATTGATGTCCAAGAGAAACACAAAAGTTTGCACAAATTCCCATGCAAGTACATTTCTTAAACAGATGGGCCCTGTGTTGTCAGTAAGTATGAACCAGGACTATTCTCCTGCTCACCTTGTAGCTGACCCCCCTGGGGAAGAGGTTCATGAACTCCGGAGACTCGTAGCCCTGGACCTGCCGGTGCTGGATGGGGTCACCACCCAGGAAGCTGTCCAGCTGGGTGGCCAGCATGGCACACGCCACCTGCTCATCGCGAGATGACTTCTCACCTGGAGGGAAAGGAAGTTAGGGGAGGGGTGAGTTCTGTGATTCTGAGGTGGGGTGTGGTGACGGACACATAGCGGAGGGAGAACGAAAGGAGGAACAGCGGTTTGTGGAAGGTAGAAACGGGAGAGTTAAAGAATCAGGAGGTAAAGGGAGCGAGAAAGATGGAGGAAGCCTGCCTACATAACAGAATTGAAAAAGGAGGAGGACAGAAAAGGAGAAAGGTACATACATAAACCRAATGAGTGAGCTACAGGTAAATAAATGTATACTACGTTATTATATTCTGTACTTATCATGTGATCTTGCAGACATTCAGTTTTGATCTAACTTTATTAAGCGAGCAGCCTAGAGCAGAGCATGTGCGTTAGTAGAGAATCCCGCCCATGCGCAGAAACGTCGGGACCTTTAGCCAGTGCAGAAAAGTGGACCACAATAATAAAGGCCATATAGGGGTCGGGCCGGGGTCATGTGAAAGGTGGGTGTCACAGAGGACAGGGAGAGGGTAGAGGGGGGGCTTTTAGAGAGGAGCACTGACAATCAGCTTAGTGTTACTCAAGCACCAGATACATGCTGGAAACAGCCACATTTGAGTAGTAAAAGTCCTAATGCATTTTCTTATGAACACACACAACCCAGCCCTTCTTCCTTAGGGAGCTCTTCTTTAATCCCTCCCCATCCTTCTACTGTCATCATCCTTCCATCTGTCAGTCTTAGTCTCCTCCCTCACATAAATYGTTGGGTCAGTGTCATGTCATCACCATTAGCACACAGGTTATTCACTTGTCAACCGCACAGATGTTAATATGGTGTGGAAACAGTGGGTTGGCTAGTACATTACATGACCAAAAAGTATGTGGACACCTGCTCGTCGGACATCTCATTCCAAAACCATGGGCATTAATGTAGATTGCATGGCTGTGTGCTCGATTTAACACATGTCAGCGACGGGTGTGGCCGAATCCACTTATTTGAAAGACGACCCTGCCAAGCTGCACTGCTCGCTTAACCCGAAAGCCAGCCGCACCAATTTTTTGGGAGAAAACACCACAACTTGCAACCGAAGCGAGCGTGCATGCACCCGCCCCGCCACAAGGAGTCGCTAGAGCGCGATGGGATAAGGACATCCCGCCCGGCCAAACCCTCCCCTAACGATGCTGGGCCAATTATGCCCCGCCTCATGGGTGTCCCAGTCGCGGCCGACTGGGACACCCAAACCTCAAAGCCTAGGTTTGAACTTGGGTCTGTAGTGACGCCTCAAGCACTGCGATGCAGTGCCTTAGACCGCTGCACCAATCGGGACCCAAAAAGGATTTTACCTGGAACCAAAAAGGGTTCTCCTATGGGGACAGCAGAAGAACTCTTGAAACCTTTTTCTAAGAGTGTAGGAAACACCATCCATAAATGATAAAAGACTCTTATCCCAAGAGACAGACAGTTTTCCATTCCACTCATGTACATACTTACTAATGTACACAGAGATCCCCGTCCTCCCCATCCCCCATGATGACCGCAACTCACCCATTGAATAACAGATCGAGGAGTAGCACACTCAAAGGCTCCTATAGCGGTTGCTATTGAAGTTCTGGCAAATATCAGTATGGATCAAAACATTGTCTTGTACTTCCATAAAGGTAAATGGTGGAGCATTCTATTACAAAGTTCTACAGATTTCTTTGCCCAATACCTTATTAGTGGGGCACAAAGTTTATCATGGCCACGTGAGTCTCTATCAGAGAAGGAGTGCTGATCTAGGATCAGTGTAGCCTTTTAGATCATAATGAATAAGACAGGGGAACCTGATCCTAAATCAGTACTTCTACTCTGTCAATACAGACCCTGGTCAAGTAAAACTCTTGACCCTACTTATTTGACACATAACATGCATCCATTTTCCTTCATCTCACCTATCCACATGTGTAGGTCGGCCCCCTGGTCCCCCCTGTGCTCCAACACCAGGTAGGAGTCGCCGTTGAAGAAGGCTCCAACCTCAGCTTGCTTCAGCAGCACCGCCTTCATCTTCTCCACCCGCCACACCTTCAGCCCCGGCTCCTGCGTCTCTGGCCCAAACTGTCCGGGTGCTGCCATGTTGGGGAACATTCTGTACAGGGAGAGGAGAGAGTGGGTCAGTGGAGGTGGGGGATGGATGTAGGAGTATGGGGAGGGGGGCTGCCTGGAAAGGGAGCATTCTGCACTGGGTAGAGGGAGAGCGGGTCAGGGAAGGTGGGGGATAATACACACAATATATAAGTCTAAAATATATGGATGAGCAGTGAAAGCGGCTAATATGCAATAGATAGTAAAGAAGTAGAGTGTTTTATTGTTTGGGGTGGGGAAAGAGGTGTATTTCTTTGCTATGAAATGAGTGAGACAAATAGACATGGGGAGTTGTTGCCGCTAGAGGTGGCAAAAAGTCAACTAAGGGAAATTGCTTTTACTTGTCGTGGCAAGAATACTTATTTCCATATTGGAGTCCAGACAAGAAACACAGAAAGCGGCAGTGGAGGATGGGTGAGAACTCAATCATGTCATGACATGAATAACTATTTCTGCAGGAACTCAGAAGCAGGAAAATAAAAAAGGTAGAAATGACTAGAAGAGAAGACCCCAAATGAGGGGTCAAGTTATTTTTATTTCAGCTTTATTTAACTACGTAAGCAAGTTCTCATTTACAACTGGGACCTGGCCAAGATAAAGCAAAGCAGTGCAACAAACAGAGTTACACATGGAATAAACAAGCGTACAGTCAATAACACAATAGAAAGTCTATATACAGTGTGTGCATGTTGCTTGATAAAAGACCATAAGGGTAGATCGGCTGCATCATTGTTCGGTAATACAATACCATAGCAGGCATACCGACCCATAATGCACCAGTCATTAATTGTACAAAAGAGGGTGTGTCTATAGGGCAGGTCTTATCACGTCTCACATGCCGACACTGAAAACGAAGTATCTTCCCCTCTCTCTCTCTAGCCACAGTTGCCAAAGCTATATTATACTTTATTGATTTGTAGCAGGGCATGTTTAAGCATTCCTGATGTCACTCAGACAAAAACAATCACTTATGATTCCTCCGAACACCTGTGTCAATGTTACTTCCCTGTAACAATCGGATTCAATGAATTAGTCATATTCAAAGATAAATCAATGTTGAAACATTTGATAAAGGCTATACTCAAGTCACCAAGCCTTACACGCTGATTTTGTCTATACTGTAGGTGCACAGGGTCCCTTGCCAGGCATGTATTTTTCTATGAAACAGCAGGCAGGTGGAATCATTTGAGAGACAGGTAGTATTGATGCTGTCCATTAGAAATAATTCACCCTGAATCACAGCGCCATGTTGATTGTTTCTATGGTCTATCCACATTCAGTGGGATATCCTGTCACATTATACGCCAAATAAGTGTACGGTGTAGACGGGTTAATAAGCATGCAGGTTCTGCCTACTATGTGGTGTATTACACCTGTACTAAGTGCACTGGTAGACGTTTGAAATGGAGTAGGCTATGGAAAACAGAACAAATATAACACACAAAAGCCTTTAAGGGGGATCACAATGAAATAAAGGTTTGAGATCCACCTGTACATACACACACGCCATGCAGACTGACCTTTTAGTGTCCTATAAACTATTTAGAGCAAACAAAACTACAACATTCGGAGTTAGTACATTCTGGAAACCTTTTGGCCAGCTATGTGACACTCACCAAAGAGAACACCCAACTCTTACAGAACATGTGGTGCTGCACTGTCACGATCGTGTGGAGAGACGGACCAAGGCGCAGCGGGATATGAATACATCTTTTTTTATTAGACCGACGAAGATGAACACGAAACGAAACACTTATACAAACTATACAAAACAACAAACGACCGTGAAGCTACAAACGAAAGTGCACACACAAGCTACTTACGTTCAACATAGACAATTCCCCACAAACAGCTAAAGCCTATGGTTGCCTTAAATATGGCTCCCAATCAGAGACAACAATAACCAGCTGTCTCTAATTGAGACCCAATTCAGGCAACCATAGACTTTCCTAGATACCTACACTCAACATAGACACAGCTAGACAGCGCCATCTGAGCCATCCGTCTCCCCAGCCATCTGAGCCATCCGTCTGCCAGTGCCGTCTGAGCCATCCGTCTGTCCCGAGCCATTAGAGCCGCCGTCTGTCCCAGCGTCAGAGCCGATAGTCAGTCAGGAGCCGCTAGAGCCATTCGTCAGACAGAGACTGCCAGAGCCGCCAACCAGACAGGATCTGCCAGAACCGCCAGCCAGCCATGAGCGTCCAGAGCCGTCAGCCAGCCATGAGCGTCCAGAGCCGTCAGCCACCATGAGCGTCCAGAGCCGTCAGCCAGCCATGAGCGTCCAGAGCCGTCAGCCAGCCATGAGCAGCCAGAGCCGTCAGCCAGCCATGAGCAGCCAGAGCCGTCAGCCAGCCATGAGCAGCCAGAGCCGTCAGCCACGCATGAGCAGCCAGAGCCGTCAGCCAGCCATGAGCAGCCAGATCCGTCAGCCAGCCATGAGCAGCCAGATCCGTCAGCCAGCCATGAGCAGCCAGATGCGTCAGCCAGCCATGAGCCGTCCAGCCAGGATCCGCCAGAGCCGTCCAGCCAGGATCCGTCAGAGCCGGCCAGCCAGGATCCGCCAGCAGCCAGGATCCGCCAGAGCCAGCCAGCCAGGATCCGCCATTCAGTCCGGTGCTGCCCTTCAGTCCGGAGCTGCCGTACCTCAGTCCGGAGCTGCCCCTTATCCTGGGGCTGCCCTTATCCTGGGGTGCCCTTATCCTGGTGCTGCACCTTATCCTGGTGCTGCACCTATCCTGGTGCTGTCCTTATCCTGGTGCTGTCCCTTATCTGGTGCTGTCCTTATCCTGGTGCTGTCCCTTATCCGGTGCTGTCCTTAGTCCGGTGCTGCCCCTTAGTCCGGTGCTGCCTTCAGTCGGTGCTGCCCTTCAGTCCGGAGCTGCCGTATCAGTCCGGAGCTGCCCCTTATCCTGGTGTGCCCTTAGTCCGGTACTGCCCCTAGTCCGGTGCTGCCTCTTAGTCCGGTGCTGCCCCTTATTCCAGTGGGTTAAGAAAGCGGGTAGTGACTATGGTGGGGTGGGACCACGACCAGTGCCGCCGCCGTGGACGGAAGCCCACCCAGACCCTCCCCTAGACTATGTGCTGGTGCGCCCGGAGTTCGCACCTTAAGGGGGGGGGGGTTATGTCACGCCCTGGCCTTAGTATTCTTTGTTTTCTTTATTATTTTAGTTAGGTGAGGGTGTGACATGGGGAATGTATGTGTTTTTTGTAGTGTCTAGGGTGGTTGTAAGGTTTAGGGGTTATTAGAGTAGTTGGGTTTATGTTTAGTATAGTAG
>NC_036840.1:32121385-32134319 GCF_002910315.2 Salvelinus sp. IW2-2015
GTTGTTCCCCGCACTAGCCTGAAGGTGCGTGCCTTAGCCCGGTACCTCCAGTTCCGGCCACCACGCCAGCCAGGCCTAAACAGTGCGTCTTCAGCCGGTCAGAGTCTGCCGTGCTGCCAAGCGGCGCCTGAACTGCCCGTCTGCAAGCGGCGCTGAACTGCCCGCTGCCAAGCGGGACGCCTGAACCGTCCGTCTCCCCCCAGCGCATCTGAGCCACCTAGGCCTAGCCTCGCTCCCCAGCGCCATCTGAAGCCATCCGTCTCCCCAGCGCCATCTGAGCCATCCGTCTCCCCAGCGCCATCTGAGCCAGTCCGTCTCCCCAGCGCCATCTGAGCCATCCGTCTCCCCAGCGCCATCTGAGCCATCCGTCTGCCCAGTGCCGTCTGAGCCATCCGTCTGTCCCGAGCCATTAGAGCCGCCCGTCTGTCCCGAGCCGTCAGAGCCGATAGTCAGTCAGGAGCCGCTAGAGCCATTCGTCAGACAGGATCTGCCAGAGCCGCCAACCAGACAGGATCTGCCAGAACCGCCAGCCAGCCATGAGCGTCCAGAGCCGTCAGCCAGCCATGAGCGTCCAGAGCCGTCAGCCAGCCATGAGCGTCCAGAGCCGTCAGCCAGCCATGAGCAGCCAGAGCCGTCAGCCAGCCATAGCAGCCAGAGCCGTCAGCCAGCCATGAGCAGCCAGAGCCGTCAGCCAGCCATGAGCAGCCAGAGCCGTCAGCCAGCATAGCAGCAGATCCGTCAGCCAGCCATGAGCAGCCAGATCCGTCAGCCAGCCATGAGCAGCCAGATGCGTCAGCCAGCCATGAGCCGTCCAGCCAGGATCCGCCAGAGCCGTCCAGCCAGGATCCGTCAGAGCCGGCCAGCCAGGATCCCAGCCAGCCAGGATCCGCCAGAGCCAGCCAGCCAGGATCCGCCATTCAGTCCGGTGCTGCCCTTCAGTCGAGCTGCCGTACCTCAGTCCGGAGCTGCCCCTTATCCTGGGGCTGCCCTTATCCTGGGCTGCCCTTATCCTGGTGCTGCACCTTATCCTGGTGCTGCACCTTATCCTGGTGCTGTCCCTTATCCTGGTGCTGTCCTTATCCTGGTGCTGTCCTATCCTGGTGCTGTCCTTATCGTGCTGTCCTTAGTCCGGTGCTGCCCCTTAGTCCGGTGCTGCCCTTCAGTCCGGTGCTGCCCTTCAGTCCGGAGCTGCCGTACCTCAGTCCGGAGCTGCCCCTTATCCTGGTGCTGCCCTTAGTCCGGTACTGCCCCTTAGTCCGGTGCTGCCTCTTAGTCCGGTGCTGCCCCTTATTCCAGTGGGTTAAGAAAGCGGGTAGTGACTATGGTGGGTGGGGACCACGACCAGTGCCGCCGCCGTGACGGAAGCCCACCCAGACCCATCTCTCTCTGACAACAGGGCACACTGGACTCTCAAGGCGTACTATAGGCCTGATGTGTGGTACCGGCACTGGTGGTACCGGGCTGAGGACACGCACAACAGGGCGAGTACGGGGAGAAGGAACAGTGCGTACAGGGCTCTGGAGACGCACATGAGGCTTGGTGCGTGGTACCGGAACTGGTGGTACCGGACTGGAGACACGCACCTCAAGGCTAGTGCGGGGAGCGGGAAGCGGGAACAGGACACACTGAGTTCTCAAAGCGCACTGTAGGACTGGTGCGTGGTACCGGAACTGGTGGTACCGGGCTGAGGGCACGCACCTCAGGACGAGTGCGGGGAGAAGGATCAGTGCGTACAGGGCTCTGGAGACGCACAGGAGGCTTGGTGCGTGGTGCCGGGACTGGAGGCACTGGGCTGGAGACACGCACCACAGGGAGAGTGCGTGGAGGAGGAACAGGGCTCTGGAGACGCACTGGAAGCCTGGTGCGTGGTGTCAGCACTGGTGGTACTGGGCTGGGAACACACACCACAGGGCTAGTGCGAGGAGCAGTAACAGGACGCACAGGACTCTGGAGACACACAGGAAGCTTGGTGCGTGGTACCGGACTGGAGACACGCACCATAGGGCTAGTAAAGTTTGATTGGCACAACAACATAGTATTGTGAGGCAAGATGATGGCTACAGGGAGTAGCTTCAGACAATAAAACGTCAATCTGCAGCTTTTTTAGTTAAAGCTTCACCCCCATTGACAAAGAATGTGGCTGTTTGATCAGCTTCTATGGAAACTGCAACTCTGACACACTCTCCCTCCAAACACTCACCTAGAGGTTAAAACTCCACTGTGTCTTTG
Source organism: Salvelinus sp. IW2-2015 (assembly GCF_002910315.2). Classification (NCBI taxonomy): domain Eukaryota; kingdom Metazoa; phylum Chordata; class Actinopteri; order Salmoniformes; family Salmonidae; genus Salvelinus; species Salvelinus sp. IW2-2015. The sequence continues at coordinate 32,123,615 of NC_036840.1, forward strand.
CCAATGGTTCTTACTGAGAAAGATAGCGGTGCCAACAAGCTAAAGTCCTCCTCCCTATCCTCAATCTTTAGATGAAATGTATCCGTTTGAGCAATTTCTCAAGAGCAATCTTTCACAATTGCATATTTCATCACAAGGCATTGAAATGCATGGTTACCAGGTTCAGAAATGCTTACTTAAAAGGAGAAATTTCACTTGTGGCCAGACAGTTTATCCTAGCCACCATGCTTCTACATCTGCAATGTCTGCTCTCTGGAGTTTCAGGCTCAGTTTCTATATAAGCACCTGTGACAACTGCTGATGTCAAAAAGGGCTTATAAATACATTTGATTGTTTCAGTGTTGGTGAGCCACAGTGGTGTAAAGTACTTTAAATAATTTTTTACTACAGTCATTTTTTGGGGTATCTGTACTTTACCACTACATTCCTAAAGAAAATGTACTTTTTACTCCAAGCGTTTGACACCCAAAAGTACTCGTTACATTTTGAATGCTTAGTAGGACAGGAAAAGTCCAATTCAAGCACTTATCAAGATAACAAATCCATGGTCATCCCTACTGCCTCTGATCTGGCAGACTCACTCAGCACACATGTTTTGTTTGTAAATGATGTCTGAGTGTTGGAGTGTCCCTTGCTATTAGGAAAAAAATAAAATAAATTGTGCCATTTGATACATAAGTATATTTTCACAATTACATTTACTTTTGATACTGAAGTATTGTATATTTAAAACCAAATACTTTTACTAGGTGACTTTCACCTGAGTAATTATTTTTACTTTCAGGTATTTTCCCCACCTCCGGGTAGCCACATCACAGGATACCCTAAGCACAACCTCTTTCCTTATACTACTATAGCGGAGCCAATCACACTAAAACTTTAACATATTCACCTAAACCAATACAATGTCTCTACGTCACAGGTAAGGATGTAGGTATAAGGAAGTGCAGGTAAGGAAGTTCATGCACGTAGCACCAACCCAGTGAAAATAGAGCCTATCATTCATGCTATCTATCAGCAAGGCCATTAGGCCCTCGTAAAAAACAGAAGCGCTCTAATTCCAATTAGCAAAACAGATCAAATATATTGGCCAGCTCCAAATAATCAATAAACAGAACAAAATCAAGCTGGTAAAAGTAACCAGTCAGAGAAAGATTGATAGATACAAAAATAGAAAAAGTAAATATTTGAACACACATGCTAGCCTATGTAGGACACATAGCCAAGGGGACACCAWCCACCGCACATAGGGCTGCAGGTGTCCGGCGGTAGGGTTTAGGGTTACAACGCTTAGACAKCGYGGTGAAGAGGTTAAGACGAGAGAAACTTAACTGCATGATCCCTTCGGCTAGCTCCGGCACCGCACCTGACTCCAGCTCCATTCTGCCTGATGGCTGCTCGAGTGTTTGTGACTGTAAGTGGACAGAGGAGGCCTGGGCGAGGCAGAGTGTATCGTTGCTCCTCAGCTGGCCTGGTTAGATTATATGAGGAAGGCAACGTRAGCCCGGWGAGTGATCTGAGCAGYCTTGGCAAGGGCGCACTATGGGGGAAGAGTCAGGTTCCTGWCAAACGCTAAACACCACGGYGACAATGATGACTGCTGGGCTGGCTCCCCCATCTTCCCTCTCCCCTCTTCAATGCCTAACCACTTTGCRTGGGCCAGAGCAGGGTAATGAGAGAGGGGAAAAGAAGATGCGTCTTGACACTGACAGATGTCTAACTGGTGCGACAGGCAATTTGTACACAGTCCCTGACAAATCAACAAATGAGCACCCTCCTTTCCTCATCTCATGTCTCTCATGAGCATTGATTGGACAGGACAGGACAGTACAATTGGGGTGCATTTACACAAGTCCAAWTATGATATTTWTTCCACTAATTGGTCTTTTGGCTAATCACATCAGATCTTTCCACATCAGCTCCTTYTCAGAGCTGATCTGATTGGTCAAAGACCAATTAGTGTAAACACATCCTTAGTCTCCATTGCATCTCCCAACCAGATCAGTGATAAACAAAAATAAACAAGGTTACAAGCAAARGAGACCATGTAAGATAATTGGGATGTAACCCAAGAGACAGGAACCTCCCAGCTAGCACATTTATTTCCTTGGAAGTTGTGGGAACGAACATTTTTGGTTTCCCATTATTTCTGGAAACAAAGCCATATGCTTCCTGACCGGTAAAACTGGACATTTTTTAAAGGTTCTGAGAATGGAAGTGAACATTTAGTTYCTTCTGGGAACATAMATTTTTAGGTTGCAGGGAGGTTCTGAGAACGTTTTGCTATGGTTTCCTGAAAGTTTTCCTGGGAGRTGTTATTAACGTTCTGAGAAGGTAATTAAATAAMGTTTTTAGAATGTTTCACTATGACTTTTAATAACACTGCTAGCTTAGTTGAACTGTTTTGAACTTCAAGCACTCGTAAGACACACAGAAATGCATTCGCTTAGGCATTAATCATGCAAATACAATTCCTTTTTATTTTGGAATGGCATCAGTGGGATTCAAACCTATGATCTTCTGTTCTCTGTCCATGGAATCAATCCATTGCRCCACTAGGATAGAGCTAGCATGCCAGTTTTTTTTAAACTCATGCAAGCTGTTCAGTTTAGTCTATTCTAACAGGCCCCGTTTCAAAGAAAAAACACTCATTAAGATCAGGTGTGAACACACTTAACAAGATAGAGGAGGATAGAGAGAGTTTTGTTGATGCCGAGAACAGAATGTGTATGTTTTTAAATAACATCCTTAGAACTTTCTTTGAACATTACTAATGTTGTGTTTTTTTCTGGAAAGTTTTCTTAATGTTATGAGAAACTGTAGGAAATGTTATACTGAAGTACTGAAATTCTCACTTAAGAAAGATATGGTTCTTAGAACATTATGTGCTAGCTGCGTTTWGAACTWTATGAGCTATCTGGGTATCCTGTACCATTCCCAGAATATTGTGGGTAGWTTGTATGCAAAAATAACCATAGGACAACCACGCTCTCACCAACATATGGTTCTCAGAACATTATGTGTTAGCTGGGCTAGGCCTTTGGCCCTGRGCAGCAGAGGGCATTTGGCTTCAGGTTAAAGAGCRAGACGGGGTCAGAGATAGGGTGCTGGGGTCACTGAGCCAATCAGGTCATTCATGCGTTCTTAATCAGAGGGAGTGACAATACACAGACAGACAGAGGGAGATATGAGTGTAATTATTCTTTTTTTGCCTTTATTTAACTAGGCAAGTCGGTTAAGAATAAATMATTATTTATAATGACAGCCTACCGGGGAACAGTGGGTTAACTGCCTTGTTCAGGGGCAGAACGACAGATTTTTACCTTGTTAACTCAGAGATTCGATCCAGCAACCTCCAACACTCTAACCATTAAGCTACCTGCCGCCCCTGTAGTGTAGTGACTGTAGTGACGCCTCTTGCACTGAGATGCATTGCCTAAGACCGCTGCGCCACTCGGGAGCCCAATTTGCCAATTGACAGTGGGTGTGTGTGTAGATTGACAGTGTGTGTGTGTGTGTGTGTGTGTGTGTGTGTGTGTGTGTGTGTGTGTGTGGCCAAAGCGTAACTGAAAACACTAAGCTGAATATTGAATTTCTACCTTAACTGTAGTAGAGCCACTTAGCGGAAGCCTCACGAATGGACTGCATGCAAAATGTTCCTTTCTACAACTGAACGAGAACGCGGCGGTCATCTTGGGCCAATTGGAGCCGGAATGGCAGAAAACGAACAAGTCGATTGGGAAACAGAATGGAAGAGACCCTTAGGGAGAGAATCGAACATACCCCCCTCCTTCCCTGCCCCTTCATCCAAAGTACCTGAACACTCTTTGCAAACAGCTCTTCTTACCAAGTCAGAAGCAAATGAGAAAAAATATTAAAAAACAAATATCATTGGATTCTCAATTTATCCTCTATACTGATTCACACAAGTACACGTTTCTCTTTTCTTTCTTAAATAAATTGATCGAGTATTGAACAAAGTATTGAGAACTCATTTACATTTGCTAATTAGAATTATGGAACACATTATTGAAAGGTGGGAGGGATTTCAAATAAGAGCGCTTCAACCAATCTGGATGATTAAAAATGTATTAACAGGTTGCTACCATTCATAAACAATGACAGAAGCAAGGACACCGACCAACTAGTATCCCTCTTCCAATTAGAAACGCCCCATTCTCTCCTAAAACCAAACAGAATCAAATAGTAATATATTACTCATTATTCCATTCTAAGTCTTTCATAAACCTCATACTTCCCAGTGTTTTAGAAAGTGGTTTGCTGGAAAAATCAGCTTTTTGCTGTTGTACACAAGTCTCATCTATGGTGAAGAGCACAGGATGCTGGTGGCTGTTTTTTGACATCTTTCAGGCTTGTCTTTGGGTGAGGGTAAAGGGGTTTATTTGGAATGTCATAGAAAGGTGACAGTACGTCAACATCTCCCTTTCGGCTTTCTGCATCCATGACCTGACCATCTGTCGTCCTAGGCAGTCTTCACTGTGCTGCAAGGAATATAACTATTCATTATCACCTGCAGTATCATGGCAACCCTTTCACTACTCTACTTCCACTGTTCTGAACTGCACATTTGTAATCTTTTATGCGTGCATCTCAACGCTGGCCAGCCTTCTTTAGTTTATTTAGTAAATTTTTCTTAACTCTATTTCTTGAACTGCATTGTTGTTTAAGGCTTGTAAGTAAGCATTTCACTGTAAGGTCTACACCTGTTTGTATTCGGTGCACGTGACAAATAAAAATTAGATTTGATATATCAAAAACATTAGCTCAATTTTTTCTTCCAACCAAAACAGCAACTGTAGATTTAGAAAAACTGAAAAACTAAAGATAAGTTTTAGTAAAATATGCAATACAGATCACCTCAACTCTTCTACTCTGTTTTTTTTTTTGGAAGCTTAAATGCTTTTTAAGGAGAGAAATACAATCCACTGGAGATTTTTCAAGGCTTTTGGCAATACTCTCCCCTACAACTATACATCCAACGGTGAAGTTCAGAGAGAGACTGGGTGCTGGGAAACAGGGGGGTGAAAAGGAGGGAGGTTTTTGTCAACGTGGTAACCACATCTCCCTCCCCTCTGCTTTCCTCTAGGTACTTAGAACTCTGCTTCAACCCCCTGCATGAAAATTAATAACAGAAACAAAACTTCTAGCTCAAAAAGGCAGCCATTTCCTTGGCTAAACTGTTCAAGTCTATCAAATACAATAGTAGGAAATATTTTCGGGACCCCCCCACCCCCCAAGTTGGACAAGGCTGGGGTACAATGGTCCCCAAATATAAAATTCACAAGTGGGATGCCCAGGGTTTTTTTCTTCTTCTTTGTCCACCCAAACCACCGACACCTCTAGCAGAGAGGCTATCCTTCAGTTATCCAGCCCAGGGGCTTGGATTGGGGCAGGGAGAGGCTCCTCAGCCCCCTGTTCTCCTCCTGGCCCTCAGTGTTCTCCTCGTCACTGTCGTCTGGGCTGATGGCGGGCTGGTGAGGGTGAAGCTGGGCGAGGGGTTGCTGTAGCCCGGAGACAGGGGCTGTAGGTGGACCCTTTGGGGCTAGTTGGTGAGTAGGTGGGGTGAGGTTGGAGAGTATGTTGGGAGGTAGGGAGTACTTGGGGCGGTGGGGGTGTAGGTGGGCGAGGTGGGTGAGTAGGTGGGCGAAGTGGGGCGATACTTGGGCGTCGTCGGTGAGTAAGTTGGAAGGTGGTGAGTATTTGGGAGAGGTCGAAGAGTACTTGGGCGAGGTGGGGAGTATTTGGGGGAGGTGGGGGTGCTCTGGAGAACTGGGGGAGTAAGAGGGAGACGTAGGGGTGTATTTGGGCGAGGTGGGAAGTAGGAGGCGAGCTGGGGCTGTAAGAGGGGAACTGGGGGTGTAGGTGGGCGACTGGGGGGTGTAGCGTGGGCTGAAAAAAAAAAAAAAAAAATTAACTGCAGATAAAGTAATGAGAGAGAAAAGCTAAGGAAGCAGAGAGTGAGAGAAAGGCTGAAAAGAGTAAGAACRGGGTGTGAGAGTGTGGCATTAGTGAGACAAAATGATCAGAATAGAATAAGAAAGAGTTGTGAATGACTTTGTGGCATGAGTATTTGTTTATCTTAATGATTAACTATTCAGCCACTATTCCTTCAGCATAGCAACATAACCAAACTAACCAGYATTCATATGGCCTCTCCCATAGACACACCTTGTATGGGGAACACTTACCTGACTGAGTGCCCATTATATAGTGATATGACCTCCTACACAGTGACACACTGCATTATCACCAGCCTGGARATTCTTATGTGGTTCTACAGGGACCTAATTACACTTTGACCCTTGGGGATTCCTTAATGATGATAGTGGGCTGGGCTGACGTTACTATTTCTTAACACTTACATTTTGACTTATGTGGGGCGCTGATTTTTAGGAGYGGTGTCCAGCAAACTCCATAACTTGAACCTTGTTCCACATAGTACGTTTTTTGTAAAGTCAGTCCGGACAATGGTGTCTGCTAAATGTGTACATCTGTAGTTTCTCTCATTTGGTCAATATTTCAGACTGTKATATTGATATGTATTGATTTAATCAAGGCAATCTAAATTGGCACATTTTGAGGCCCGTCTACATCCTCAGTACTTCCCTGGAACATCCCATTTTGGTTGCGGTGAGGATGCAGGGTTTGATTACCAAATACACCAACCAAGATGGAAAAAGAGAAGTCCACATTCTAAATAGACTCAAGTGTGTGACTGTGACTCAGTGTACTATATCAGGTGACAGGAAAATAGTCATCTTTGGCATTCAATCAGTATTAGGCTCCAGTTCCATTTCAGCCTCTACACTTTGTGTTCACAGATCTCAAATAACTAATGGTCTCACCAAGCCCTCTCATAGGCTTAATGGAGTGTCTACCATGTTTCTTTCACCTATTCATATTTTCCAGATCTTTTGACACTGAATGTTTAGGGGCTAGGGTTAGCGGCTAATGTTTGAAATGGAACTAGGCCCTAACATCTGTAGCCATGGTGACAGCTGGCTCTATGTCACTAAACCATAAACCAAGGCGAAGATGTGTAAGGAAATGAAGCAAGCGCTCCTGTCATGCAGGGTTGTTAACTAGATGAGATTAATTGTATTGCAGTAGCTATGATATCTATAGTGATGTGCCCTGAAAAAGAAACCAATAGCCCTTATAGCGGTTTTATTGYATAGTCATATGGGGTTTATTGATCAAAACTTCAGATCCAGAATGCGTTCTCCCTAACCCCAAATTCTAGTTTTACCCAGTAGAAGATAAGATCTATGGAATACTTCCTCTTATACATATCCACTTATATAAAAGGGATTTGTTAAATCACTCAGTTTACAACAATTCTTACAAATAAGACACACAACCTGTAGTAAAACTTTATTTTTTCTCAAGTCCAAAAAACAAAACATACAGMGAATGACATATTGGATTGATTTCAATACAGTGGCAATTTATTTTAATCATTCATTTTCCCCAGACACCCTGTCCAGTCTTTTCTCCAACTCAAGAAAACCCTGTCTCTCCTACGACACACACACACACACACACACACACACACAACCAGGAGTCCTGGTATGTTTGAATTGACGACACAGGTAAATCAATGGGATATGATGGTAGTGGACAAAGTCACCATGTCATGAGGCGATGATGGGAGAGACCAACTGCATGGATTTCAACAGTGTATTGCCAATACCTGTATCCAATGCAGGTGGTACAGTCCAGTCAATTCAAAATCACTCCTGTTGAAACACATTTGGTAGACAGGGCGAGTTGTACCAAATACGTTCCCGACCATGAACCAGATTAAGATCCCGACAACTCCAGACTGCATCCGAGTACCAGTCCCACCATGGAAGTCCACAGGGATCGAATTCCATTCCCTCAGGACTCCCAGTTCCATACAGTACTCCACCCCCTTCCCTCCCACCCACGCCGAGATTCCCAATCACAGGTACATACACTGGTAGAAAAAAGGACAAACACGGATTTCAGAAAATAATCAGTATCACTTGTGGATGAAGAGGGGGGGAGGGAAAGCCAGCTAGTCCAATCAAATGCCTGTCCTATTGCTTGGAGGGAACACCAGAGGAAACTGAACAATCTGTGTTCCATAGTCATACAGGCAAGAGAATCAAACACTTGTCCACTTCATCAATCAAACTAGGCCTAGTAAAGTGTAAGAGCACCCGGAAGTGAATGTTAAGTTTGTCTATGCTTGGTCCGTGGTTTTCATAAACTTCAAGGATTCACTGACGCACTAATGTAGTGGGTAGGGGGATTTAGAGGCCAAAAGTGCTCCGAAATGGCTGGTCTCCTTTGTTAAAAATCACTGAACTRAAACTGACGCTTCTAGAGAAGTTTTGTCAACTCAACTGAGGGCCTATGTCGCCCTCCAGTGGCCAARAGCGTAACTGAAAACACTAAGCTGAATATTGAATTTTCTACCTTAACTGTAGTAGAGCCACTTAGCGGAAGCCTCACGAATGGACTGCATGCAAAATGTTCCTTTCTACAACTGAACGAGAACGCGGCGGTCATCTTGGGCCAAATTGGAGCCGGAATGGCAGAAACTGAACAAGTCGATTGGGAAACAGAATGGAAGAGACCCTTACGGGGAGAAATCGAACATACCCCCTTCCGTTCCCTGCCCCTTCATCCAAAGTACCTGAACACAGACCCTCTTTGCAAACAGCTCTTCTTACCAAGTCAGAAGCAAATGAGAAAAAAAAACGTTAAAAAAAAATATCATTGGATTCTCAATTTATCCTCTATACTGATTCACACAAGTAGTACGTTTCTCTTTTCTTTCTTAAATAAATTGATCGAGTATTGAACAAAGTATTGAGAACTCATTTACATTTGCTAATTAGAATTATGGAACACATTATTGAAAGGTGGGAGGGATTTCAAATAAGAGCGCTTCAACCTAAATCTGGATGATTAAAATGTATTAACAGGTTGCTACTCATTCATAAACAATGACAGAAGGACACCGACCAACTAGTATCCCTCTTCCAATTAGAAACGCCCCATTCTCTCCTAAAACCAAACAGAATCAAATAGTAATATTATCTCATTATTCCATTCTAAGTCTTTCATAAACCTCATACTTCCCAGTGTTTTAAGAAGTRGTTTGCTGGAAAAATCAGCTTTTTGCTGTTGTACACAAGTCTCATCTAATGGTGAAGAGCACAGGGATGCTGGTGGCTGTTTTTTGACATCTTTCAGGCTTGTCTTTGGGGTGAGGGTAAAGGGGTTTATTTGGAATGTCATAGAAAGGTGACAGTACGTCAACATCTCCCTTTCGGCTTTCTGCATCCATGACCTGACCATCTGTCGTCCTAGGCAGTCTTCACTGTGCTGCAAGGAATATAACTATTCATTATCACCTGCAGTATCATGGCAACCCTTTCTACTACTCTACTTCCACTGTTCTGAACTGCACATTTGTAATCTTTTATGCTGTTCATCTCAACGCTGGCCAGCCTTCTTTAGTTTATTTAGTAAATATTTTCTTAACTMTATTTCTTGAACTGCATTGTTGGTTAAAGGCTTGTAAGTAAGCATTTCACTGTAAGGTCTACACCTGTTGTATTCGGTGCACGTGACAAATAAAATTAGATTTGATATATCAAAAACATTAGCTCAATTTTTTCTTCCAACCAAAACAGCAACTGTAGATTTAGAAAAACTGAAAAACTAAAGATAAGTTTTAGTAAAATATGCAATACAGATCACCTCAACTCTTCTACTCTGTTTTTTTTTTTTTGGAAGCTTAAATGCTTTTTAAGGAGAGAAATACAATCCACTGGAAGATTTTTCAAGGCTTTTGGCAATACTCTCCCCTACAACTATACATCCAACRGTGAAGTTCAGAGAGAGACTGGGTGCTGGGAAACAGGGGGGTGAAAAGGAGGGAGGTTTTTGTCAACGTGGTTAACCACATCTCCCTCCCCTCTGCTTTCCTCTAGGTACTTAGAACTCTGCTTCAACCCCCTGCATGAAAATTAATAACAGAAACAAAACTTCTAGTTCAAAAGGCAGCCATTTCTCCTGGCTAAACTGTTCAAGTCTATCAAATACAATAGTAGGAAATATTTTTAGGGACCCCCCCCACCCCCCAAGTTGGACAAGGCTGGGGGTACAATGGTCCCCAAAATATAAAATTCACAAGTGGGATGCCCAGGGTTTTTTTCTTCTTCTTTGTCCACCCAAACCACCGACACCTCTAGCAGAGAGGCTATCCTTCAGTTATCCAGCCCAGGGGCTTGGATTGGGGCAGGGAGAGGCTCCTCAGCCMCCTSTWCTCCTCCTGGCTCCCTCAGTTGTTCTCCTCGTCACTGTCGTCTGGGCTGATGGCCGGGCTGGTGAGGGTGAAGCTGGGCGAGGGGTTGCTGTAGCCCGGAGACAGGGGGCTGTAGGTGGACCCTTTGGGGCTAGTTGGTGAGTAGGTAGGGGAGGTGGGAGAGTATTTGGGCGAGGTTGGAGAGTATGTTGGGGAGGTAGGGGAGTACTTGGGGCTGGTGGGGGTGTAGGTGGGCGAGGTGGGTGAGTAGGTGGGCGAAGTGGGGCTGTACTTGGGCGTCGTCGGTGAGTAAGTCAATAGGGCAATTTTGGGGAAAAGGTCAACGGAACAGTAGAGAGAGTCAGGGCATGAGTCAACGGAACAGTAGGAGAGGTCAGC